>NC_051250.2:26891669-27181669 GCF_015237465.2 Chelonia mydas
TGTGAAAATAACAAACACCTCAACTGACAGTTTTAGGCGCCAAAAGGATTTATAGGAACATGAAATCCCACTCTATCAGAAGAGTGCATGTTAAAAACAAAACAAACCCTCCCACTTCTTTAGTTTAAAAGTATATACACAGCATTTGGGAACAAGGAGTTTTTCCAAATCAAGCATAAAACAGAACACGTTTTCCTTTAAAATAAAAAAGATAATTTCTCAATTTTGCAAACTACTGGATAAGTCTTTACGAAGAAACAAAGTCACTACCATGGAGGAATACATTTCCAAAGGAGAGAAAACCCATGCTCAGATATTATCTGGGGAAAATGCATTGAAATTCCTTTGTGATGAATAGAGTTTTCTCTCCTCAGGGTGACCTCTACCTTCAGAATATGATGGTTTTATTATGATTTATAAATTTCATTTCCACAGAGGAAAAGGAACAGTGTCAGCTTAAACTTCAAGCAAGTAGTCTTCTTTTTAAATGCTAATTTGTAAACACGCCCTTGCATGACACGAAAATTTAGAAGCTCACAAGGTTAGCAGATTCAGATTCCATTCTGAAAATGGGGCCAAGGATTTAAGGCATATTGTCAAATTGGAAACCAGTAAGCAGGGCAGTCACCAAGTGATCCAGTCTTTTATTCATTCAGTCAGCCACAATTTTGTCAGCATGCTTATTTTTCATTAAAATTAGTATTATTTTAATGCTCTTTTATAATTTACACTGGAAACAATCACTGTAGGTAAATGATACACTAGGGCATACATTTAATTTTTTTTTAAAAAGGAAAACCTATTTCGAATGGTTTAATAGTCAAAATGATTTCACAAAGAACAGTATATATTACAAATTGTTAAATCACTGTGTCAATACCAACTATAGGTACCCGTCATAAAGAATTAGAAATTGTTGTCTCAAGGGCTATGTTTACGATGGACATTTTATTATAATTTCCCATTGGTGCACAAGTAGTGGGAACACCAATGTAAGGGATGTGCCAACATTTTTCACACATAGATAACATGGTGGTTAAAAAACATAGCTGACAAAGTGCTGGCGGCACACAACATTGCAACTACTGCTGGCTCTGCATAACAATGGTAGAATTATAGGAAATTTTAAAATAAAGCTCACCATCCTAGTTTAGAACATCGCTGTAAATATTCACATGGAGCTGGATCCTGAAATCCTTACATATCACTCACTCCTTACAGCAAAACACTCATTTAATTCAATGGGAATTTGTCAGAGTACAGCCGGAGTAATAATGGAGTAAAAACTGACTTCAGGATCGATTACCTTGTGTGGTAAGAACTCACTATGTTTTAAAATTGCTCAAATACTGTTGAAAAAGTGAATCTGTTGTTAACTGCTGAAGAGAGAGTTTGTTTTTTTTTTAATTTAAAATGACTAAATGATACTTGCATATGAACATTGTTCACAAATATAAACAATTGGCTATGATAGCTTCAAGGTGTCATTTTTTACATTTTGTGTAGATATGTCTGAAGTCGCTAAAAACGGAGGAATGTATCCCTTACTCCACTCCTAGTTTTTTTATAATCTTTTTAGATTGTAAACTCTTTGGTGCAGAGACCATATTTTCCCTATGCGCCTAACTCCGGGAATGGGGCTCTGATCCTAAATGGCGACTTAGTATCATTTGAAAACTGTTTAATAATATACACTATTAGGTTTAATAACAAAAGTATCAGGGGGAAATTCACAATCTATAGTACAAAGACAATTAACACACTTTTCCTTGCTAGAACAATCTGAGCAGTGTAAAAGGAATGTATTAAATAAAACTAAATTCAGGAATCTGATTTTCTCTCATCACTGATCCAAAACAAATATTCAGGAAAAAAAGTATTGATCATGAAAATATTTCTACCGGTCTGTCCCAAAGACTTCTTTCCTTGGCAGGTCATTGCTGGGGTGACGTAAATTGCTCTGCATTGAGCAAATTGAATCCAAATTTTCACTGGCTCTAGTAATAATCTGCCACACTGTGAGCCATTAAAGATCCATTTCAACAGTCACGAGACAATGAAATTTAAAGTCATCTCCTTCTGATTACTATTTTTGTTCTCCCATTTTTTTTCAATTTGGACATTTGTTTAGTAACCCATAGATTAGAAATTACTAGAATATTTTGTAACTGTTTTGAAAATGGCTATTAACCCAAATAGTATAAAGTACAAGTTTTGAGCTTTAGCAGTTTTTAAACGTGTGTTGGCTAAAATAAAGTAAAGATTCAGATGGGAAAGACAGCAATCAGAAAGATGTAATTTTATAGTCCAATCTCTTGTAATTTGCCAGGGCTAGAAACAGATTACTTGTATCACTGGAAAGCTAATAATTCTAATGTTTCCACTATATAAAGCATTTTTATTAGCTGTAACGGTTAATGGACTATCTGACCTTACAATCATTGTTCCCTTGGTCTTGCAGCTACTAGAGCTTGGACCCAGTGTAACTTTAAATTGCTTAAATTCCGTGTGTTGATTGCTATTTGACAATAAAGCACTAACCTAATGTAATTTTAGAAATAGATAATGTTACCCTTATCAACTGAATAGACAGGGTTGCCTAGGCAGCAGAAGGTACAACAAAATAAGCAGTGACTTCTGTCTCTAGAGCTTCACCATAACCCTGGTGCTCACCAGTGGAAGGGGGAGCAGGACTACAAAAAGTGATGCCAGGGAAACATCCCAACCAATTGGTGCCATGTAAAGCAGAATCCTGATCTCTTCATTGACTATCTGATCTTGACGGTCAGCAGGGAAGCTTTTAATAGGCAGCAAGTTTAAAACAAACAAAAGTAAGTATTTTTTCAAACAATGCACAGTCAACCTGTGGAACTCCTTGCCAGAGGATATTGCGAAAGCCAAGACTATAACAGGGTTCAAAAAAGAACTACGTAAATTCATAGAGCATAGGTCTATCAATGGCTATTAGCCAGGATGGGCAGAAATGGTATCCATGACCTCTGTTTGCCAGAAGCTGGGAATGAGCGACAGGGGATGGATCACTTGATGATTACCTGTTCTGTTCATTCCCTCTGGGGCATATGGCATTGGCCACTGTCAGAAGATAGGATACTGGGCTAGATGGACCTTTGGTCTGACCCAGTATGGTCATTCTTATGTTTTTATGGGGCAGAAGGAGCCAGAGTTGTAATAGTGATATTATTAGAGTAGAGGCAGGCAAGTTTCAGTGGCCAGAGAAAAGGAAGGCTTAGTTGCAATGGTGACCTGCCTCTCTCCCTATAAATGGTTGCAATGATCGGTCACATCAGCCAATCTACTGGTCCCTTGGATCACCATGACAGACTTTAAGAAGTCACCATGGGGCTGGTGTCAGGCCTTTATTTCCCGCCCAACACCTAACATTTTTTAAGAAAACAAAGATACTGAGTGATAATATAAAGCAGCTACTCATGTTTCACCTCCTTATTTCATGATATGGTAAGGTTCACAAGTAACATACTTGCAGTAGAATATCCTGTTACATCCCATGTTAAGTCATGCTTGTTAATTATACTTTTAAATAGCAAAAAGGAAAAGAGTCCTTTTGTAGTGCACCTGGCACACAAAGCACAGCCAGATTCTTTGTTCACCTCTCAGCTGGTGGATCTGCACTATGCAGCAGTATGCACTCTGTTTACGTATATTTATTCACAAAGTTTTAGTGCATATTCTAGAGTAGTCCCTCCACACAAGATGACACACTTAAGATTTTTTTAAATTTACTTTCAGTCATTTTCTTTGGTCTTGAACGTTTAAAGAATTCTACAATCTTCCACCTTTATTCACCTTTATTATATCAAAGGCCCAGATCACCCCATAAGAAAAGTGTGTAAGGGGACCCTCTGGATATGGATTTCTGCCCTGCACCACAGAGAGTAGTTTACAGGTTTGCATTGTGGAGGGATGGAAACTTGGCAGTCTTGGGAATGTATACTAGTCCTATATAGCAGCAGTTCTCAAACTGTGGGTTGGGACCCCAAAGTGGGTTGCGACCCCATTTTAATGGGGTTGCCAGAGCTGGCTTAGACTAGTAGGTGCCTGGGGCCAAAGCCTGATCCCCACTGCCTTGGGCTTCAGCCCTGGGTGGCGGAGCGCAGGTTACAGGCCTGTCTGGTGCTGAAGCCCTTGGGCTTTGTCTCCCCCGCCCCCACCCCCGGCTCAGAGTGATGAGGTTTGGCTTTGGCCCCCTCATCACCTCGGGAGGCCGGGCTCAGGCTTCACTTCCCCCCTCCTGCGGTCATGTAGTAATTTTTGTTGTCAGAAGGGGTTTGCGGTGCTATGAAATTTGAGAACCTCTGCTATAAAGTATTAGCCAGAAAAGCTAATACAGCTGAGATCATCTCTAATGATATTAAAAATTTTCTGTGGAACCCTCCACATTCACTGAAGGTTCTGGGGCAGCTGTGGCTGGGACAATCCCTGGTAGCATGGCTCTAGTAAAGCTGTTCTTTCAGAGAGCTGGAGGGAAGGGGCCAGCACCCAACCCCTGGATGGGACAATAAGATGGCATTTCCAGGAGGAGATTGTCATAAACAATTTCCTCCATCTAGCACAGCAACATTCATAACTTGAAATGCTGAATAGTGATCTTCAGTATTTCTGATTTCCCAGGAACTTAAAGAGAGATAAGGAAACAAATTCAGACTTAACATAAGAAGGTGAAACACCAAGGTTCTCAATAATTAACCTACTGACACAAGGTCTGATTTTGAGCTATGGAGTTTGCATTTCAATATGGTAAAGGCTGGATAGCTAGCTGCCTTACAGGCTTTGGGGAGTGATTCTGGACGCTCTAGACATGAGTCCTAATTTAGAACGTGAGATCTCCTTCAGGCCTCAACCTTTTCTTTCTCCTTGGCTCTAAAATGCCCAGCACTTGTCGGTACTAATTCATTAATACATAACAGGTATATAAATTTTCTTGTATAGTGCAAGCAATATATATTTTCTAATAAAAGTTCCTTTGATTGCAGACTTAGTGGAGAATTCCACAGAAAGATTTTGTTCATCTTCCATAGGACATAAAGCCTTTGCTGGGATATTTGTGTGGGAATAGTTATGACTCTTGCCTTTACTTAGGAACAGCCCTGTGTGTGTTCTTTATTTCCTCCTCCATTGCTTTCTTGTCCGTCAGGGGGAATTTACAATGGTATTACTTTTACCCGTAATGATCTTTCTAAAATTCATCAAGTAACAGAGAACCAAGCCTTTGTGGCCTGTTTTACATGAGTTTGTCATTTCCTTAGCACCTGTGGGGGTTCTATTTTGTGTGGGTTTTTATTTACTGATACCTTTCATCCCAATTGTGGGAAACTCATGGAGTGGAGGCATTTGTTTGTTGTTAGTCTTGTTAGTAAAAAGAATTTTTGATTGACAGCACCAGTTTTTCTCCTGCCTGGTGAGGGGTGTCATCACCTATTCCCATTACTGTCCAGCACTGAAGGAACTTAAAAGTGAAAATCCCCCTCAACCCTTTCTGTAGCTTGTTATATACCTGCAGACACCTGACACTGGGATGCCACCTTGGCAGATCTGGTCAGCTAAATAGGATTGGTCAATATTTTGATTGCAGAAATACCCAGATGCTACAAGATGTGGTATTGGTGATACCATAGGTGATACTCTCCCCTCTTAGTCATAAGTGAATTAGTGCCTCAGCATGGTGCTAGCATCTGGGTGCTGCTCAAGGATTTTATTTCAGATGTAAAATCAAGGGTGTTAACCTAATGTCTAAGTCAAATTCTAACTTGATAATTACATCCTGCCTACCTACATTCCTCCTTATAGTTTCTACCAGGATAGTTATTTTCTCGTTATGCTGATACTAATTCTCCTAATAAAAATTGTTGCGTGGAGATATTGGGGCATAGTAAATACCATGTTCCACCTGAAAAGTGGCTGCCATCCATGGGAAATGAATGATTCTTACTTTAGTCTGCAAAGCATTTTTGGATTATTAATTTATTAATTATTATTATTATTATATTGTAAGTATTTAACAGGTTGTTTTCTAGCATACTGTACAGTGTACTTGACAACAAAACTTTTTCTGAAGTCTGCATTTTTATTTACTCTTAAACTTTGCAGGATACAATACTGCTCTTTTAAATTCAGTTTTTGAAGTGTAATGAGTGTAACAACATACAGATTTTGCCATTTGTTCTTTGTCTACTGCACATGTGTGTGTAAACCATAATGTATACACAGACCCCAGAAATGGCATCGCCAAGTCCCATATTTTCATCATATCACAGAATTGGTTTCTGGATATATTAAGCCATAGTTGCATTTCTCTAAGACCATAGTGCAAAGAATGCATTGACACACACAGACACACCTGTTGAGATCAGTAGAAACATAGATTATTCACTTTTTTGTTATCAAAAGAGCTTCAGATTGCAAATCCTCCATTTACAAATCACAGAACCCCAGCTTTACTTAATCTTGTCATGTTGTCACATTTGACTAGCCATGTGAACTGACCTAGAACTGTAAGCACAAGGAAGGCAAGCTGTCAAAGAGATAATGACAAAGATGCCAACAAGGGCTGCCAGTGTTTTCACTGGGTGAGATAGAAGGATTAATCAGACTTCACTACAGAAAAACAGAGGATAATCCAAGTGTTTACTGATTTTATCAACTGATCCCAGGGTTGCACATCTTATAACAACAACTACCAGGAGCTGTAACAAATAAAGTTCCATATAAGCCATACACAGCTATTTACAGCAGCAGTAAAAGGATGTTTAAAGTGCCAACATAAGGGATACCTGAATTTATTGAGGAAATTTAATTGTTTGCATTAGTACAGCATTTCCTACCCTTTGCAAAGCACGAACCTCAAGATTTGTCATTTTTCACAGGGAAAAGCAACACAGACATTAAAATTAAATATGGTACTAGCAGAAGACATTCAGGTACTCCAGCTATCCTTCATCTATGGTTTTACAAGGTTAGTGGGAGAGGAAAATATAATAAGAAAGGTATCTAGTTCAAAGTGCTCTGCCAAATGGCTGCATGAAATGAAGTCAACTCCTTGGGCAGCACAAAGGAATTCTCAAAAGTAAACTTATATGTCTTCACACTGTGATCTAAATAAAGCTGACGCCAGTATCTCAAACTGTATTCTTTCACTTTTGAAAATGATTTAAATTATTTGTATATGTAATTCTTGGTAATTCCTTTTAAACTTCCATATCTGGCCAGTATCTCTCCCCTTTATCTCAGAGTAAGGCAGTGAGTTGTCTGAGGGAAGAATTTGTCCAGATATGATTAGCTATGTATCATGTTGAAGGTTCAGCATACAGGCATCTCAGCCACATCTATGTACTGATGAAAATATTCACTTTGAAATAGCTGTCTACCATATCTTGCTAGTGCTCCATGCATAAAACTTGCACTGGTGCCAGAAAACTGCACAGATCAATGGCAGTATTTGGGAACTTTGCAAACCTGGCAATCAAGATGATTTAAAAAACTATACATTCCACTCAAACCATTTACAACATTGTTGGGTGCCTGACTCTTCATCGATAAGCCAAGAGATAAAAATAGCATAGTTTTGCAATGTTAGAAATTAAAGCAATCAGAATTTTTGTCATCTTTTTGGGGAGACTTTGTTTCACCAAAGTACTTGGCTCATAATTTTATCTAAGGCCGTATATTTCTAAAGCTAAGACATACACTGGTATGTTACATTCATTTATTCATTCATTTATTTCCTTGGGGAGGGGGGATAACTATGATTGAAGACGGGAAATGAATAAAGTCGTGAGTTGAAAAAAAGATGTTATATCCACTTGTACCACATTTCAGTTAGAAAGCAGGTTCATATAATAAACTTTGCCCAGGTCTCTCTTGCACCTAAACCATAAACAGAGAGCACACATGCTCCTGAGGGAAACAGTATCAACTATGCAAGCACACTGGATTTTGTTGTTCTTGTATGGCAGAGTCGCAAGAAGTTAAAAATGACAGGAAAAGAGGTCTAAATCTAGAATAGTCAGAGTATCCATTTATTACACAAGACTATAAAAAGCAAAATGTGTGTCCCAGCAAGCACCTTTCTTCAGGGAACCTGCATTTTGATATTATAAAACCTGAAGTAAAGATTTAAATTCTGCTTTGGGAAAATAATTCAAATATACTAACATTACTACAAAAATACTGTTTTGCCATCAACATGTATTTACAACTACAAATTTTGAGCCACAAAACATTCAGAGCCACGTTCTACCCTCCCATGGAGTTTGATGCTGTGAGATGCCAAATGCCTCTGCATCTCGGGATGAATTCTGCCCTTGTATGCCCATTTCCAGAAATGTGCTGGAGAGGGTTCTTTGGAGATTCTTGTTAAAATGTCATAATCAGCTGAATGGAGGGTCAGGACAGCTTCCCTTCCTCTGATCTAATTTACTTTCCACACGTTGTTTAATGATTCCTGCCGAAGATGACCTAGCCCTGAAGCATATAACATTTGTTCTGAAGAGCAATTTTTTTGGCCTTTGAAAGCACTGGATTTCATCAAGTGTCAGATATTAAAAAGTCCTAGGGAAGGATCCTCCTGCCAGAGATATCTATGTTTGATATGAGCTCACAACACTCTACATTCATTCTTAGTGTCTCATTTTAACCATAACCAAGGAAGACAGAAAAACCACTTGGCAAGCCAACATCTGTTGAAGGCACTATGTGTGAGAATTTTACAAAAGCTCCTGTACAACACACATTCTTGGAGAGCTTTCTCCAAGCTCATTTATTATAAATACTTGATATAGTGCAATCTGCTTCATTCTACAAGTAAAATAATCACTCTTCAGAAGAAATCTTATGTACTTCAGGGTTAAGTTATCTCTGGCAGGAATGATTAAGCAGCCTTCACTATAGGCAGGGAGATCACCCAAACCCTCCCTTCAATCTGTTGAAACTTTAACAGTTGTTTTCCTGATTAGTTATATTATTATTCTCACACACACACACCATTTGCAGGGGGATGAGATAAAGACATACACACAAATTCCATATTTTGAACAGGGTTTTATATACTATCAGTACATTCAGTATAACCCAATCCTACAAAAACACGAGTAATGTCACTAAGTTCAGTTGGACTAATCATGTGTATAAAGTTACTCAGGTTGCAGTTTAACAAGAACAAACAGCACTACAGGACAGTTTAGAATACGATGGAAAGAATTTACGTGTCTTAATAAAATAATTCAAAAATTACTTCATTAATTCACTGAACACTAGATTTACTGATTTTGAAGGTCTGACCTAAATCAAGCGCAGGAGGCATAACCTTATTATTTAAAGTGCAGCTTTGCCTATTGTATTTCAATTCTGAGATTTAAAAATCAACAACACTGATGAACTTGTCATGAAAACTAGTGATTTAAATCAACAAACTTTTAGCAATTTACATTATAAAACCTGTGATTGTGGACCTGAGTGTGAATTCCTTGCACACCCAGAACTCCTTTGGACTCTAATGTAAGATTTATTTGTTCAAGGAATGCAAGATCAGGCCTCTCATTAGCTAGTTAAAGCTCATTCACTCAGATCACATAACAAAAAAAGCATCTACAGTCAGCTGTTTATTGATTTAGCTATCATTCTTAAAATTGTATCTAACCAAAAACTTATTTCTAAAACCATACAATGCAGGCAATCTAAGTTGAAACTAAAAGCTTTTGTAAATAGATACAAAGACCCAATTTCCGTCCTCAGTTACACCTGTGCAATACACTGAAGTCACTGGCAGAGTTTGGCCCATACCATAAGATTCCAAAGCAGTGACGTAATGCATATTTGTACAGTCCTGGACATTTACAATTCCGCCAGTCCTGCAGGAAGGAAGGAAGTCCTTTTATTACAGAAACTCATTCTTATTCCATGGAATTGCAGGATAGGAAATTGCCTGCAGGGCCAATGGACAGCTAAAGATCCAGGACTATAATTAAAATCGTAAGTATATGTCTTTGAAAACAAAGTTTATTAAAAGAACTTTTTTCTTAACGAAACCTGCTAGAACTGATAAGCTCATTACAACCTGGAGCAGAGCAGGAGAGAGGAAGGCTAATCCTGTGCATTTAGATGTTGCTGAATCCTGAACTCAGGGTCTGACCAAGCAAATGAGTTTCTAATACTGTCTTTTCAAATATGATGCAATTTTCAATTTATAAAGTTAAATACACACTGCTACTAATTTAGGATTCTAAACAGTTTGTGTTAAAAGAAGAACTTTTCAGATCACCTTTAAGAAACATGTAAATTGCATACAACATTACAAACGTCAGTATATGTTGATCTTACTATATATAATTTTCATTGACACAAACGGAAGGTTCTTGACGTATTTGAATATAGATCAGAATGTTTTAAAGTGTACAGTCTTCACCTTTCACTTGCTGCTACTGATGTTAATAGGATATCCTATAAATCAGTGTTTTAATTCCAACATTTTGTTTTAGACCGCATATCCTTCAATCATTTTGCATGCAGAATTCCCATTAAATCAATAAGATTTTTGCTTAAAAATCAATGGCAGAATATGGCCCAATGTTATTACTATTTATTTTGGCTTCTGCGCAGAGCTTCACCTTAGGTAGCAAAATAATTCTATCCTTATCTGTATAAAGATTCAGACTATTTCAAACTACATTATGTAACAGAGAGGATTTCCCTTGGTATAATCTGTATATTTATAAGATTACTTTTTGCAAATATCTTATAAAAACAATGCTTATTCCTCTGTACGCAGGTCCTTATAACACAATGTTATATTAGCAAAGAAACAGAGGGCCTTTGCTTAGGGTGATGCTCTGATGATATACAGATCTTCTTTCTCACTATCCTATCCGCAGATACAGACTTCGATGTGCTTTGGGGTCTGTACTATCTTTGTGGGCACCATTTGCCCCCAAAGAGTCATTCAGAAAAGTGGTAAATCGATAGCACTTACAGGTGTCTATGCCTTTAATCCTATCTTTATTTCTGTTTGGGGAATTTTTCGTAACAATTTGGTCATACTGTACAGTAAATGTATGAAGCTTCAATATATTCTTACTTTTCTGGATCACACAATATTGAAACTGGAAATAAAACATCAAAGTCAGCAAAATAACCTAATGTCTTTTATATGGCAAAGCCTAAAGGTTTCAAGCTATAACTTAGTGAAACTATTCCAAAGATTTATATTATGGACTTTACTAAGCTTTCTCTAATGATTAACTGCAGCATGTGAAAAAGGATATTGAGACCTGGATGGATGCATCAAGAAGTATCAATGATTGTTACCTGCAGAGGTGTTACAAGAAATTTCATCTGCTGCAACGAAGACGAATTGATTTCTGCAAGAGAAGATAAAATTCACAATACTGCTTGCTGACTGGGAAATGTGCTAGCTGCCAATTGACTTGATGTTTACAGATGGGGTAGGGTAAGGGTGCTTAATTTTAATGAACGTAGCAAAAAAAACGTGTTGACGTATTTCAGTACTATATAGTTTATAAGGATCATGAGGTAGACATGCTGGGATCTTTTAAATGAAATAATGGTGACATCTGAATATGGACTATGTACAAACGCTTGCACTGGAAGCTTTACGTTTAGCGTTACAAATATGTCATGCTAAAATATATTTATAAAGTTTAAAAAAATCAAACTATATTTATATTAATGTATACACTAAAGGGTATTAAATGCAAAATGTAAAAAATCCTATATTTTACAGAAAAAATGTAATTGACGTAGTAGAACTTAAAGGAGAATATTGAAAGTAAAATATTTTTGGCTTTTAAATTTCTAATATGATGCTGAAACAGAAAATGCATTTTCTGCCATTTCCAAAAGAGAATTTATGACATAGTATATTCTTATATACTGTCATTTGAGCATTGGCATATGTTTGCTGCACAATACTGAATATTGTTAATTCAAGAAATTATTGATTTGATATAAGCCTTCTCTTGCAAAATTCTTTTTTCTACCAGATAATATATTTTTAAAAATGCAAAATACACTTTAAAATGTTCGAAATACAGAAAACTTCATTCTGACACAAAACCTGCTCCCTTTACTTATGTTATTGTCACACTTGAAGGCTCACAGTCAGCAAGGTGATCTGGATTTGGGCCACTGTATATTCCATGAATGATCTAATTAAGGACTTGCAATATTATCAGTTTATGCCCTTTTAGTGATGTACATAGTGCTGTCTAACTTCATTTGGAGCTGTGCAAGCATAACCAAGAATCTGACCCCAAATTTTTGCACTTAGATCCTGATTCATTCAAACTCCATCCAGCTTCTGTACCCCAAAATCCTGTGCAGTTGCACAAGCTGGAATATCTCACAGCTTTTATGCACAAATTAACAGCTGAGGAGCTAGATCCAACTGGTATTAACTCTGCAGTATGGGATTAATCCTGCAAGGTCAGCACACTTCCTGTTACGTGCTACATACCCTCAGCTCCTATGGAAATCTGTGGATGTTGAGGGGCATAACACCACAGGAGCATGCACAGCACCTTTCAGGAGTGAACGCTAAAAGACCAAAACCTTCTCTCTATTACTTAATCCCTAATACGTTAAAAAAAATTGAAACTCTTGTTTAAAGTCCTGTGAACACTGTAATTAAAATGTTCAGCTTTTGATAAGGTGCACAGAACCCTATAATTTATACAAATAGTCATACTTTTTGGTTAAAATCAAGTGAAGTATCAGTTTAATATTGGCCATGCCTTCCATTAGGGATATTATATCCTGTACTTTCAGATAGGTGGACATAATGATCAAATGGCACATTTCCACCTCTAATTTCTATTGTCTTGAATTACCGGTATGGGGCGGTAATTTTGTTATTTATTCTTTATTTACAGTAATTTAACAATCTAGTGATATTTATCCTGTGTACTGCAATAATGAGTTGACATCTAAGCCTAAAGGAATTAGAAATATTGTGAACATATAGCTATACTGTGTTTCATATATAATGCAAGTTTTTACCATATCTACTTCCAACATGTCTTATATGGTAATATTGATCCATGCAGAAGGATTTAAATGTCTGCCTAACAAAGACCCCATCCAAGGTAAAGTAGACTTCATAGCTGTTGGTCCATAGGAACTCCTTTATCTCCTTTCCTATGCAGCTATAAAGTTGTTCCCTATTCTAAAAAATGATATTTTCTTCTAGAAAGCAGCCACATAGTGCTGGTTTAAGATTTTGTGGCTGGCTGAGAAAGTCCCTTTCTCAGGAGAGGAATCACAGACTCCATCCAGCCCAACTGCTTTTATGTCACTCTGTCTCAAGAATAAGACATCCTCAGATGACAAAGCACGGATGTATCTATAGGAATAATTTACTGCTTTAACTGCTTTCTGGAACAAACTAAAAACAATCATTCCTGTTTCTCCCTTTATTTAACCAATTACTACAAATGATGTGTTGCTTAAAGTGTCTACAGATTGTACTAATACTTCCCAATTTTTCCCAGCTTTCAGCAAGACATTTTTTAAAAAGTCTTCAAAGTCCCTGAATGGAACTGTGGCTACAAAGAGTTTAAAAGAAAAAGAAAAAAAAAAAGAGAGAGAGAACCTTTAAATATCCGCCATGTACAGCCCCTGTTACATGCCCACAGTGTTCACTGGAAGGCACAATTTCTCCTTGCACTTTGCTTTTTTATATTTTATTTTAGAAATCCATAAATCATTTTTCAAACTAAGGTATTGGTCAATGTAAAACCAGTTGATGTGAGAATTAAAGTACTCACATTATTTTCTTTATGGGGAAGTAAATGTAGCCGCTAGAGCACTCAACAGCCAAATTCAATTTATTATGAATAATTAGATGTTGTTGCTAATGATTCCAGTCATTTGCCTAGTAATTTGATGATCTTAATGTCTTTTGTAGTCACTGTCTATACTTTCCTAATGGCTTTACTACTTTATATTTCACAAGATACATATACCTAAAAAAAGAGTTGATAATCAGACTTGGCCCTTTTGACATGGCACGATGTGTCACATGTGCCTTCTGCAGGAAGTCTGGTTATTCACTTTGGGCAAAATTCTGTTCACCTGACTTATGGGAGCAATCCTACAGATTTCAACTTGACTTCTTACCTGAATAAGGCAAGTAAGAATCAGGCAACAAAGTGCACATACACAATATCTATTTAGAATACACCATAATAATTGAAATTAGAGATAGAAAAGGCCTATTAATCTAATCCATTCCTCTGCAAATGCAGGATTCCTCCCTTCAGTATAATATCCAACTTTAATTATGATTTGGGCTTCCACAACTTCACTTACAAGACTAATCTCAGTCTAGTAGTATAGATTTTTAAGTAGTATAGGTTTATAATAAAACATCAGTTTTAACAGCTAAATAAACAAAGTGAACTGGGTTTAAAGAACTCATAACATGAATATGGTAAGAAATTATAGGACTTTATGATGGATTTTAGTTTTTAAATGTTCACCACGTGACTTTGCACTGCAGTGCACTACATTTTAATTAGAATTGCTCCATACTTCAAAAGCTTTAATTACATAAAATATATTCAATTTGAAAATGACCTTAATATATTGTTAGACAATCCAAGGAATACTAGAGTATGCTCCAAAATTAAAACTTGATTATACAAGAAGTTCTGCTCCATTATTAAGGCCAAATTCTGCCACTGGATGCAAAATTTTCTCCTTAATGTTTGTCTACTATCAATTAAAAATAGGCTTCCATCTGTATCTCTAAATGTTTTGTATTTCAAGACAAACAGAAAATTTATACTGAAGTCCTAAAATATCTTATTTTATTTAAACAACATTTAAGAGCCCTAGAAAGGGCTACAGGAGATCAACTAAGACAGAAAGAAAAACTGAAAGAATAACATAAGTAATAAAGATATTTTAAGGTAAAGTGGGTAATTTAAATGTACAGGGCCTGATTTTCAGTTACTCCATTCCTGTGTTTGTGGCAGAAACAGGGAGAGGGAAGCAAAGGTGGCTTTAAGCTACTTTTTTGCTCACCTTATTTTGGGGCTCTTCATGCCCCAAAGTAAATTAAAGCAGCTTATGTTCTGCTTCCTATAACCCCCTAAAGGGTGCTGGGAAAAAGAGCAGCAGCGGGCTGGCCGGACATGTACCCTCCACTGGGGGCTGGGAGCAGAACTGATATAGAGCTCTTGCATCAGTTCTATACCCACAAGGGTGAACCTCTGCATAATGAGTAGGCTCAGGACTTTTCCTTCCTTGCCTCATTTATGCTGCCAGACTGATGTAAAGGGACATTAGTGTAACTGAGAATCAGGTCAATTGTGTCTGGATGCAATAAAAACTGTTTCTGACAATCATTAGAGTCTAAACCTTACTCTCTGTATGAGTATCTGAGATGACAAAGAACCACCACTGTGGGTAAGTTGTGGAGAGCCACTGAAAGGGGGTCTCTCCTCTTTGAGTGCCACTAAGGTCTGCTCTGTGAGAGTTCCATCTAAGGGAGAAATGGAGGGGAGAGGTCTTGGCTAGCAAATCCACCAGCCAACCCTCACATCTTTGCATGGGGACAGTAGGAGACAGTAAATTGTGGCTGCAATATTTGTCACAGAATGGCATCAACGGTGGTCCACAGGATGGGGAGGGGGAAGGATTCCACCTATTCCTCTGCTCAATTCCCTTTTTCATTTGGAGAGATTAATACATGCCCCTCCAATATGTTGGGGCTTACACTGCCTTAGGAATGGTTGTCGGTCATCATTAATAATCCAATGATTTACATGTAAGGATGAGCCAAACTAGGACCCCAAATCTAACTGCCCCAAGAACCTTTTTTTCTTTTGATGGGGTGAGGCAGGGAGGAAATATGGGTGCTGGTTAAAAGTGTAAACCCAAAAGTAGGTCTGAAAATCTGAACTCTGTAATTAGAGCCTCTTGCTACTTACATTTATTGTAGATATAGTGCTAAATACCAGAAAGGATGACAAACCATTTACAGAATTCACTTCACCAGGTACCTAAAAGTAGCCCAATTCTAAACTTAACCTGACAACTGTTTAAAACAGATGCAAACTGACGAGCAAAAGGCTGCACATCAGAGGGCTCAGTGGTATCTCTCTACATCAGGTGGCACCTTAAGTGGGGGCCAACCCGTCACAGGCAGGACCTAGCTATACTATATAACAGTTTAATACAAAGTTGAAAGCAGAAGTGAAGAATATATTTCCTAACTGAAACTGGACTAAGTTTTTATAAAACATGGTCTTCAGCAAATAATGTTACTATTAAATTTGGATGTTTTCAGGCGTGAAGTATACTTGAGGTTCCTGAATTCCCGAAGCTGGTCAACGGGCCACTGTGCAAGTACTACAGTATCTTCAGTGGATTATATGCATTTCCTTACGTATTGTATTTTGAGTTGGCTAGTGCAGTTTTGGTAAGATTAAAGAGACTAAATAGCAGATGAGAGGCAAAGCAATCAATAACCGCAAAATGTCATAACCTCTCATATAAATGAAGCGTTCTATAGATTTTATTTCTCTCATTCCAGTAGTACTGACACAGGGCTCTCACAATATCTCTACACTGTATCTGGGAGCGAGCTTCCCACCCCAAAAAGACAAGACTTCAGCTAGCTCACCTTGAGCTAGAGCTCTAAAAACAGCAGTGTGGACATTGCAGCTGTAGCAGAGTCTTGGGCGAGTCTCCAGAGCTCAGACCCAACATGTCAGGTAGGCTTGAGAGCCCGAGCTGCAATGTCCACATCTGAGCTACACCCACCAGTTTTGAGCAGTGGAGCTTCAATGGGAAGCAGCTGCCTGCAGGGCAGAGGGCACGCTCGACGTAGATCTAGGGGATACAATCTGGTTCATACATTTTACTTTATAAAACTCACAGACCCTAAAGCATCAAACAATATGCATCCTGTTAATATCTGAAACCCAGAAGAGGTGAACGGTGAAAAAAGAGTTCTTTTCAGAATACGTATTTAAACTTAATAAAAATCCATCTCCAAGTTACAAAATGGAAAAAACACCTGCTTCTGATTTTCTCATTTTCAATTTTTTCCTGTGTTTTTCTATCTCGTTCTGACTTTTTCCTCCCTCCATCAGACCTTTTTTAGGAAGCTAGCTGGGATTTTACATATAAATTTATTCTTCTCTTTGTGCTAACTATTGACATTGATTGCTCATCAATGATGGTGCCCCAACGACCAATGCAGTTATGGGAGTTATGATGATGATTGACATGATATGAGTGTGTGTACTCGGACTACACTTCACTGTGGATTCTATGGGCAACTATGATTTGTTCACATCAATTAGATCTCAAAGAATATGCTACAGAAATTCCTATTCCACAGCCCAACTATTCCTATTCTCACAGTACCAAAAAGGTAGTTGATTAAGGGGACTGAGATGTTCCATACACACATTTTCCTCAGACTACACTCCCCAAAAAGCTGAGCTATACCCATTTTCAATATTAATTAGCCCTCCACAGTGCCTGGTTAGTAACTTGGTAAGTGTCTTGAAATTATATTTACAAAATATAGTCAAATTAGTTTACAGCACATAGTGCTAAATTCAGAAGCTACATGTATGTTAATACTATAATTAGAGTGTTTTTTAAAAATGTGATATTTAGTAGAGCCAGGTCAACCATTTGTAATTAATAATTTATTTGATTTTTTGCCTCTCTTTCTACTCACAAATTGTCTACGACCATGCTGCAATTTTCCTAGATGTATAAATAAGTTTTTGTCTTCAGATTTTTTTTCTTTTGAGTGTGCAATAATTGAGATTCAAATGGTGTTGATTAGCTTTGAGTGGACACATATTCCACATGGTATCTTTCTGTTCTTTGAATAAAGATGAAGTTAGGTATTAGAATCAGGTTTCCAGGACAAGTACACTTATGAATTTAAAATCTGTTTTCTGCCAAATTTACCAATGGTCTCTTAAAATTCTCAGTCCTCTCAAACATTCATGCCAGGAATCTTGTTCACTAGACATTGCGCAGACTCCAAACACCAAAGAGTGTGAGCATAGCCACAGAAATTCCATTCTGATTTTTTTGATACAATCCTGGAGCTTTAGAATCCCACAATGTGCTGCAGGAAGGAAGTGTCCCTTCATTTAAAAATGTGAATGAAGGTTTCTGGAAACATTTTTACACCATTCACCATGCTCTGCTGCTTAGTTACATATAATTACGCACAAGTACAACTTCAGCATATCTCCCAAATCAAGTGGCAGATTAAGGTAAAATGGGGATCAGACAGCAGAAGATTACTGCAGAGTAGGTGATGATGTAGTGCAAAGCTAAAACCGCTGCCAGCTAGCCCTTTGTTGGTGTAAACAGCATTTGGTCTCCTTTTAGGAGGAAGACTGAGGGTTCAGAAGTGACAGGCAACAGCTCATTTTGGGGAAGGAAGAGATCTGCATAGAAGGCACTGTCTGGGATGCAGGAGGCTAGCAGGTTGGGAGCAAGAGTCTCAGGTACCTTCATGATTTGGTGGATCGAGGTGCCATTTGACCTTAATCCACCCCATTTTCAGGCTAGATTTTGCCTATGCAATCTGCCCTGTGTAAGAGTTGGATTAGCTTCACCACCCCAGAGAAAGAATTCTATTTCAGGCACCTTTCCTTGTCTGTTCCTCCATTGCTTTTTTAGTGGTAATTTGCTACTGGCCCTTCCTAATAGTAGATTACTACCCCGGTGACAGTTCAGCTACACAAATCTTTGCCCATCTCTCTGTTAGGGGGTTATGTGTGTGCAATCCCTCTCTCTCTCTCTGCAAGTCTGTAGCAGAGAGGCAGCTAGGGCACATACGACCCTGCTTAAAACTCTGTGTGGCCACGAAGGGTTGTATGTGCCCTGCCTTCTCTTATATGCCTAGGCCAGGCCACAATTTGGCCCTTGATGTTACTTTGTAGGGTTTGTAATGGAATCTGTTAGATTTAGTATGTAGCATTACATTAAAAAGAAATCTTTAACGTGCACGAAAAATTAACCCAACACTCCTAGAACCTTGCAATCCTTCCTGTTCTACCAGGGTAAACTCTGTCTGGTGAGAGTGAGATTCTGTAAAATAGTCAGAAGCCTCTGTAGAAGACAGGAAGGGTTTAAAGGCTTCAAGGACTGTGGGCACACACACAAAAAATTACAACAGCCCTATGAAATACCAAGCATAAAAGAAAAATGTATAAACATAAACCATTAGAACTGTGTAACAAATGGGGCTCAATCTCACAGCAGCTCTTGAACTTTAGTCACTGACTTTATAAACTATATAGGAATCACTTTCCTTGCCAGTGAAGTGCAGCCACCTCTGAATGTAACATGGCAACTGTTGGAAACAGTGCATAGCAACAATACATAGCAGATTAGAACTGAAACAAATACAGTATTGAGCAGAAATTACAGTGGGAAGTATTAGCCTATCTGTCATTAGCAGCCCATCTCTGGTAAAAGCAGCAAGGGATTTACTAATATAAAAGGCCAGCATTTAGGTTTTATGGACCAGTTTCTCAGCTGTTGTAAATTGATGCAGCTCCTTTGAAGCTAATGACTTTAATGGAATGACACCAATTTACTCCAGCTGAGGATATGGCCCTCCGTATCAGGGCAATGTCAGCCCATAAGTGTGATGTGAAATGTATACATTTCTAAATAAAATTATTTTAAACACTTTAGGTTTTCTACATGCTCTAAATCTTTCAGGGTTTTGTTTGTTTGTTTGTTAGGGAGAATTCCAACCAGACTGATGGTTGGCTGGCTGAATAGCATTCTTAACAATAACTTACAGAGAAAGGTAAAATCTTTTTATAAAGACTCCCCGCCTCTTCCTTCTCCTGAATTCCTGAATTTCAGTATCAAGGCTATTAAAGGACTGCAACATGTTGGCATTTAGTTTAATATGTGTTGTAAGAAGGCTGACTTTGCTATTATCTTGTTTTATATTTCCAGTAACTATAAGATCAAAGTCCATTATCATACTTGTAGCATTTAAATCACAATACATGGAGACAACTTAACAACTTTACAGATATACCCAGAAATCAAATACTCTCTTAAATGAAGTCAAAGTATATTATAAACAAAACAGATCTTTTCCTCGCTTGTATTCATCCAGTGGTATCCAGCTTCAACAAAACTGCCAAAAAAGTTGGGTGAATTGAATTACACTGGGAAAATCTTTACTATCATACTAATCTCGTTCGTACCAGACAGTTTTTACCCAAGCAGTTCACTGTCAAACCTAACTGACAAATGTGACTAAGATGGGGTAGGGGGACATAGCAAGTGACTGTTTTTGTTCCACAAATATTCAAATGTGAAAACTGTCATGATGTTCTGCACCTGGATCTCCCACTTTCAGTCTGGAAGTAAAGGAATGTCACCCAAATTTGCTGCCATTCCTCCTCTCCTGGGGGATGACCTTCTGTAGATTTTGAAGTGAGGCTAGAAGGGGTGGAGGCCCTGTCTTTGGATTTCTGCACCAAAATCCAGTACTGTAATAATGTAGTATGTGGAGAGTATTGCCTCATGCTGAAAGAAGAGCCCCTCTTCTTGCCAAGTGAAGCAATCAAATTAATGCCTCTGTATTACTTCTGTCTAGGTCCTCTCAGTGGCTGGTACTGAACAGCTGCAGAGGGGATCTAGTCAACGCATTATGGTTCCAGCAGGAGCCAAGCACCAGGGAGAGTAGAGGAGACACAGTGGAGCCAAGAGATGTCCCTTCAGGTGATGCCCTGTCACACAATTTTGTGAATGTGAACCAGGCAGGAATGCTTCAATTTCAGCCCTAATAGTGGCGGTGTTTGTCCCACGGGAGCGGGTGAGGTCACACTGTGTAGAGCCCAGCATTTTGAGCCCTGGGCAGCACTGAGCAGGATTGAGCAGCTGACTCCCAGCATGCTGGATCTGACTTTCCGGCAGCCTCTTGCTGCCTCACAAGTCCCTGTAATTGCATGGGTTACAGGTGACTAACGCCACCACTGGCCCAGAAAGGAGAGATTTTCACTACTAAAAGCACCATTCACTTGCAACAAAAAAATTGTGGCAAGAGGGGGAAAAAATTGTCTTTTGCCAAGTTGCTGAAATGTGAATTCTCAAGAGCAGTGAGAATATGGTGCAGCCATATGGGAAACTGGCCATCCCAATTTAAATTTGAAAGATTTTGCCAGAATTTGGACAGAATTAGCTTAAATTAACAATTGCTGAAATTTCTATAACTATTCTCTCACCAAAGTTTCTGTAAACATGCTTTATTTTTTGACACTTACATATTTTTGACCCACAGTCAAAGTAATATTTTACTTAATATATCAGTGGGATTTCTGTGCATGTGCAGAAGTATATCCAAAATTATGTTAATGGTATTAAAGGACTAAGGAGTAGTGCTTTAAGAATAAACACCAGCAACTTGGTCCGTCTTCAATAGGAGCAGGATTATACACTAATTCTTTTGTATTTTGACTATGGTAAATATTTTCAAACTTGGGTGCTTAAAATAGGGCACCTCAGTCTGTATGTGAACAACTAAATGAGTGACCTGATTTTCAGAAGTGCTGAGTGTCTGCAACTCCCACTGAAGTCAATAGGAGTTGTGGCTGCTCCAGCATCTGCGAACATCAGGCCACTTATGTATCTAAATTTAAGCATCCACATTTGAAAATTTTGAGCCTGATTCTCTTTACACCAAGGCTATTTTATATTGGTTTATCAGCGTAAAGGGGCCTTAAAGTGAGTATATATTTGCACCCCTTTTAAGGGCTCTTTGGAGCACTGCTAGAACAGTGTAAAGTGGCCTTAGTGTAAATGAGAACCAGACCCTTTGTCTATTGAGCACTGTGAACATTTTAATGTAAAATATAGACTAGAATTGATTTTTGAAATTTGTAATGGATTTTATGTCATCTTTATATATATATGATAATTTACTCATATTTCATATTAATTCTTTAGTGCAATATCACTATCCCTCAATAATATCATGACATTTACTTATTTACTCACTGATTCATATATGATATTGTTTTACCAGTCTTCTTTAGTACAGAGGTAAGTGATATCAAACTCTTTAACACTTGTTAATAAGTATTAAGCCTTCCTTGCAAAGTATTTTATCTTCTGACTCGTTTGAAAACATACTTTTACTTCCTATTTTATGATATTAGCTTTGTTCACACAATAATAGCCATCAGGTTGACTTATCACTTTACATTACAGTTGGAAGAGATAAATTAATGGTCAAAATATTGTATATTAAATTCTTTGTCGGGTCAAATCAACCCCTCATCCAAGACAGATCAAATGAATTTCATGAAGGTCTACAGGTTGATGGGCCTTTGCATGAGACCTTTAAAATGAAGGTCCTATGACATTCTGTATGTATGTGAAAGATTCCTTGGCATCCTTTGCTAAGTTGTCCAGTACTCGGATTATCTGCCTGTTTACCAAATGCTACAGCTGGCAGCATTTCAGTTATGCGAAGAGATTTATCTCTGAATATACAGGTAATAAAGTTCTTTGGGATCCTTTGAGATGACAGCGGCTACAACAGATAAATATAAGATTGTTAATTTCTACTTTCTTAAGTTCACTTTCTCTGGATAATATCATTTTAAGTATGCTCGTTTAGTACGTTTTCACCTCCCCACAAATTGCTCTGGATTGCCATTGATTTCCACCCTATACTGTGCTCCTAGCTCCTCATTCCATTATTCTCTCTCCCCGTTATCGAATATACTAAATTCCTTCCCAGCTTTTACAACTGTCAGGGTTGAGGCACTTAGGTTCACAATACTTGTTTGGCATGTTTTAATCTACTTTTTTGTGGTCTATTGAGTCAATGATCTGAAAATTAAAAACTGTGTAATTAGGCTTTGACATGACCAAAGTCGCTGTTATGGTCCAGCATGTCAGTGGCACAAGCAGAGACCAAATAACAGTTTTGGTCTGTTGGGTTGGGAGTCTATGTTTTATAACTGCCTGAATCCACATTTACCCAGTCTGGTGAATATTACAGATCTAAAAAACAAAATTACATATTCCTCCAACATTCTGTAACAATTCAGAGGAAGACATTATAAAGTGTTTGGTAAATATGTAACTGTTTCTTAAAATATAAATTTTAGTACTTTTTTCTCTTTGCTAAAAAAGGGGAAAAAAACACTAAAATGTACCGAGGGAATATATTCATGATCACATCTATATACCACTAAGTGTCTACCCGAAATAACTGAAGCAAGACGACTCAAAAGTTACAACTCAAAATATTTTCTGATGTAGGCCAAGATTTTTTAAAAATGGGTGCCTAAATCCATATCTGGCACCTAAATAGGTGGCCTGATTTCCAGACGTGTCAAGCTCCTGGCAGCTCTCACTGAAGTCAGTAGAACCTACTGGGTGCTCAGCACTTTTACAAATCAGGACACCTATTTAGGTGCCTAAATACGGACCTGCGCACCCAACTTCAGGTAATCATGTATGGAAATATTGGCTGTAGTTTTCCTCTACCTTCTCTCTCAGTTTTTATTTCTTCTCTTTCTTTCCCCCCAAGCTAAGTGCCAGGCTATATTTTAAATCTTAATCTTTAAATTTAAAACATAGAATAGAAATTGAATAGATACTGAAGAATAGCTTCCCCCCCCCACCTCCCCAAAAGATGGCAAAGCATGGGATTAGTAGCCAATACAGATGATGCAACCTCTGAAGTGCAATACCTGTAACAGGTGAACACCACTGCTTCAGGCAAAGGGGACCTGATTCACCACGACATTACTCCTGCTTTGCACCAGTGTAACTCCACTGATTTCAGTATACCTTGTGTAAAACTTGAGCAACATAGTTGTAAATCAGTATTAGCTCTGTAAAATATAGCTTTGTAATTCTACTAGTTCTCTCCAGTCTGTATGAAATTTAATTGTTTTCCCTTGTGGTTTACATGGGAAAGGGGTGGCTGCTAAATGAGAATGGCTTCTAAATGAAGATATAGAGTATTATTTATCTATTTGGGGAAAGCTGCAAAATTTAATGATTGCACACTGTTCCAATTATTACAGAATAATTTTGCAATTCATTAATGTTGCCTTACTTCTGTAAACTCCTATCATTTGTTCTGCAGATAACTCCCTAGATTTAATTTCTCTCACTTTCCATATTCATATTTTTAGCTCTATCACTTGAATCTTTTCTTCCAAATAAATCCTATTTTTTTTCTTGCACTCATTGTCCACATTCCTCCTAATTCTTTCACCAAATTGTTCTGTAACAGCTAGATTTCCCATCTAAACCAACGGTGCCCAAGGTATAATCTGAGTGCCAAATGTGGAATATGTAGCTATAGATGCGAAAATACAGACCTAGGAGTCTAATGTGTAAAAGTCCAAGTCTGCTCTTGCTCTCTAGTGGCAATATAAATGACTTGATTTTTTTTTTCATTGCTGGGAAAGTAAGCCAACCAGATTTAGCTACCACAGATGGCTATCAGAATGAGTAAGGGCCCGATCCAACTCCCACTGTATTAAGTCCTAAATGTTTCAAAAGTGCTTTAAAGATGACAAGCACTGCATAAGTGTTATATATCATTATGCCTATGTTATGCAAACTTGAATGCAGTCTTTGGATTCCTGTCAAGCTGCCAATATAACTCAACTCAATCTCAAAGTGTGAGCACACTTGTACAGATGCTCGAACTATGTTAATCAGTATAGGATAACTGATCTTCACCTACCACTTCCTGGGATCCTTCTAATTATTGCATATTATAGAATCATAGAATATCAGGGTTGGAAGGTACCTCAGGAGGTCATCTAGTCCAACCCCTTGTTCAAAGCAGAACCAATCCCCAACTAAATCATCCCAGCCAGGGCTTTGTCAAGCCTGACCTTAAAAACCTCAAACGAAGGAGATTCCACCACCTGCCTAGGTAACACATTCCAGTGCTTCACCACCCTCCTAGTGAAAAAGTTTTTCCTAATATCCAACCTAAGCCTCCCCCACTGCAACTTGAGACCATTACTCCTTGTTCTGTCTTTGTGAACATGTATAGATAGGCAAACTTCAAAAAATGGTTTGGAGATTCCAGTTGGGACTAGAAGGATAAGTGAAACTCATGCTATGTCTTGGGTTTGTTTGGGTTTTTTAACTCATTTATCCAGCCTTATTAATTTGTACTGTTAAGGAAAAGTTAGCACATGTGACTCCATTTTGGTTTGGGGCCCACCATTGTCTAAAAGCAAGCACATCATGCACCAGGAGGAGTGTTTCTTAGATACTGCATTCCTGTGAAAATCCTCCTCCTTGTCTCCAGCCTGCCTTGACTCCCGGTATCTGTTCTTTGTCAGTCCCTAAACTCCCTATCTCCTGGCCTTTGATGTGGGGCCTCCCATCCTGATAATAAAAGTTACTGATGCATGGCTTTAGGACCATGCTGTGTAATTAACATACTAGTTTAGCACGAGGAATGCACCAAGCAGAGATAGGTGGTAGATAAGAAAAGGGTTTGTTTATTGGCTAAGGTTTCCGATGCACGAGGGCAACATGCTTTGCTAAAAAGTATATAACCTTTGTATAATCTGTATTCGGGGTCCCCTCCTGGCTAGCACGGGGGCACCACGCTCGAGCGTAATAAACTTGGTGTTTTTTGGGAACTTGGCAGTTGTGCACTTTGTTTATGTGCCTCAGCCTAGGTTCGAACTGTGCGTGACCTATCAGGTGTAATTTGTAGCATTTATGTGCGTGTCCTACCAGGTGTAATTCGTAGCATTTGTGTGCGTGTCCTACCAGGTGTAATTTGCAGCAGTTGTGTGCGTGTCCTATCAGGTATAATTCATAACAGTACATACACTTTCTACGGATTAATATTCTTTCTCGTGCATCTGATGAAAAAGTGTGCCTATTAAATATATTGACTATAACTATTTAAAATATCAATCTTTCTATAAAATTCTTTAATGGTAAATTAAACTTTGGCTCAAGGTCCTATTATATTTTATATGCCATTAAATCCTTAATTTTTATATATCAATTGGTGAAATTCCCAATAAAAAGGAACATTATTTTAATGAAATGATGACACTGTCTTTCTTCATTATGTATTCACAAATGTAAAGATATTTAAAGCCTAAAATATTTAACAATTTGCCTAAATCTACCTAAGCCGACCAGTTGTATTTTTTCAATTTTTAACCTGGGTTTGATTTTTGAGCCTTTGATAACATGTCTTCAGTTAACGTTATATGTCTAAGTATTTTATTATTGGGATTATTGATTAAAAATATCAAGTACTATTGTCAATTCCTTAATCAAAGAGAACAGCTGGATAGAGTTATTAACTTCTGTATCTATATATGTTACCAGTTTGACAAAAATAAATAAATCAGTCATTTTAAAGATAAAAAAATTGGAATAACTGGGATTTTGCACTGAATTGATAAGACTATCTTAAAATACAACCTCTGTATAAGTTTCCTATTTCCAGCTATTATACAAAATTCTGTATGTGTCCAAAGAACATATACCACAAAAACCAAACAAACAAAAAGGTCTTTTTACACTACAAAGTGTATTGTTTCTGTAAAATGTTTTATTATACACCTTACTATCATCTCTTATTTTTCCAAATTGTATAACACATAGAAAGGAAATCCAGCTTCCAGTGTCTATGGGTCTGATCCAAACCCCAATGAAGTCAGTAGGAGTTCTTCCACTTACTTGAGTGAGATTTCAATTAGACAATATATAAATACTTTGAAATATCAGAGCAAACTACCTCACTACATGTGTGTGTGTGTGGGAGGGGGTCAGGATGAAGTGTGTGTATACATGAATACCTAGATACACATTCATAAACACACACATAATTATAATTAAATAAGTATTATATTGTTAGCAAGCAGTACAAGTGAAAATAATTTTGCCTTCCAGATAAGGCTTACTTGTTTTTAAAGCTTTCATACACCACCATATATATTTAAACACATATTTGCTGTTAAAGTTAATATGCAAGAAAGGAACATTTTTCTTATTCTGATCAGAGATGCAACAATCAAGTCATAAACACAAAACCAATAGCCAATCAATGTGAATAAATCTGCCCTTGGGCTTAATTCAAGCAAGCCATTCACTGAGCTAATGTGATGGATCTGTCAAATCCGATACAGCATTACAGACATACTAGCAACATCAAGTGAACATGCAATGACAAAATGACGATACGCCCCACTGCCATGCTTTGACTGGTTCTACCTCACGAAAATAAAATTTGATAGCTTTGCCAGTTTTCTTTAAGTGAGACTTAGATTTAAGCCTTTACTAGCATCTATATTTTAAGTACTTTTTAAAATGTAATCTAAAAATCAAGTAAAATCTGTACTTAAAATTAACATATTTGTTTTAATTTATCTTGTATACCTTTACAAATTGTTTTCCTTTAACCAGCCTCTCAGGTTTAAGAGCTTAGAGGTCAAAGTTCAAGAGTTGTACAAAACATATATCGACCTAAGTACTACATTCCCCCCCCCTACCCACTTATCAGTTGGAAGGGAAGGAAATTTCTGAGAAACATTTTAAACTAGACTGTTAAAAATGTGAAGGTTTTGATCAAATTCTTCAAAAGGCTCAAAGCTTTAAGTTTAATTTAATAAAGTGAAAGACTGCATAGAGAAAACATGTAGCTCTGCTTCCCTTCTGAAGTTGTAAAATGATTTCTTACTATATTGCTTCATAAATAAAGCAGACTTTTATCTTTTTACAGGTTTGATAAGTGAGTGGAGAGATCTGTAAGGCCTATTTCAGTTCTGATTGAATTTGACTGTCATTACATATGTATGTTTTCTTCTGTTAAAAACTACTTAATTTTTTTATAAGGTTCATCATCTTTCCTTGCCACCTTAGTCTCTTCCTCCATATTTGTTGTTCATTGCCTATATCCAGCAATCTTTCCAGGTGTGACAAACAAGGATACCATTATGTTTCCTCACAACAGTTCTACAGCACCAATCATTATCCGATGACTTGAGGTATTGATTCTGGAATCCCAAATCTTTCTGTTCACCTTCTGTTTTTCTATTAACAAAATATGCATCCAATCCAAACAGTTACTCTTTCCATCTCCTCACTTAAGACAGTGTGTCAAGATAGGGACCTTGTCACTCATCATGTATATGATCTGTGACCCAAACAGTACTTTTTTTTTCAAGTAGTCTTTTCATGCTAGAGCACTGCATCACAGTATATGCTTGGTGGCATTCAGTGTGTTTGCCTGGGCACTGTATTAACATATACAATAAATATATCTTGCTGAGAATGGGGACTCATATCCACTACAAAAATGAACATTGTGTGACCAAATGTGTAATACTCATATGTAGCACAAGACAGCAAGTGATGATTACATTTAGAAGAAAGGATACTAATAGTTGTCCTGTATTTCAGCATTTGCATTCAGTATTAGAGATTAACTCAAATTTTGCCAAATAATAATTTGCAAAATGCTTAAGGGAGTGAGGAATCTAAAAAAGCCCCTAATTTCTGACATAAAAAACTAACATTCTTTAATGAAAATTCAGTGAAAAGTTAATAAAATGAACAAACAAATTTGTAATTGACTGTAATTTGAGGTATCCGTGTTTGCATATAGTTTCATATATGCAACAAAGTTTTTGCATGATTTCTTTTTTAAAACTAGTTTTAGGATTCCCCAAGATAAAAAAGTAAGTAAAATTATATCTTTGTAATTAATCCAAACATCTTTAGTCAACTGGGGGTAAACACATTTAACTCAGAAGCCAAATAAAAAAAATCAAAAGAAATTAATCAATTTCAGATACCTGTAATTATGCAGCAGGCTCAAGTTATTTCAATTCTAATTATACACAAAGAGTATATTTGAAAATTCAGTATACTAGAGATATTTTTCATATAAAATAATTAAGGGTTGTAACTATTGCATTACTATAGATACCATCTCAATCTTCTTTTACAGAATTTAATCATACTATATCTTTTCCTTTATTAAGTTTTTTTTCCCCAATGTCATGATTATTTTTATTAGAAAGGTTGACTCACTCTCTCACTCCCCAACTATTGTCAATATAGAAGAATAGGTAAAAATCTTATATTTTACCTTATGGTACCTGATTTTTCTGTTTGTTTTATAAGTAGGTTCATTAGTTGGTAATTAAAGCATTTAGGCTTCATCTTGATATTGTTCACTTCCCCTAAGTACTATGTAAATCTACAACATTTCATTATAGCAACAAGCAAACCCTTTTAACTGACAAAGAGAGATCTGAACAATATCTGGGGAAAAAAAAGGACTAGCAATATGAAATTATTTATGATTTTGCCCTTTTGGTTTTAAAAACTTTTTAGGATCAGAAACTAGTTTTGCATTTGAAACTCACAAAAAATACTGTAGTTGCAACATGCTAACAACACACCTTTGTGGAAATGAAATGAAAACTACTGCGTAGCCCTCCATATGGTAGGTTACCCTGGATAGAAAGACTACATCACGAACAAGGTGCAAACAGCAATATCTGATTGACATTACTGATCCAGAATTCATATAAAGAAACTTGCTTACCTGTCTCACACAGCATGCCTCAGCCACACATGCAAATTGTTTTTATTCACCAAACTTTTTTTTAATATATCTTATTACCAGAATAAGCATTTTTAAAGGCAATTATGCATGCATAGCATTTTAACATTCACATTGTGTTCCATTTTTCTCAGGAACAAAATCTATGAACAACACTTCTTTCTAAGAAATCCTTCGCTATTTCGTATTCTGTTGTTTTCTTTAAGGAACAGAAACATAAAAATCCAATAATAATGACCATTTTAGCACCTAATACACATCTAAATTTATACTCAAGTTGCAAGAAAATTTCTCACTGATTTCAATAAGAGTTTCTTGTCATAAGTACAGAAATGGGTCCTTAGCTCTTTCTGACACTGTGAAGCAAAATACACACATAGCAATCTTTTACAAAATAGATACCCACTTCTATTGTGTGCTGTAAACTCTTAAACCATTTTAAAAGTATCAATGGATCCTGCAGATTTTCCAACAGATAAAACTTCTGAAGAATGAATTTCCAGTGAAGAAGTAAATTCTTCTTTTTCATTAAAAAATTAGGCCAAGATCCATTTTTATGCACATGCTTAATTTTACAGTGTGGCAAAATTCTGGCCTTATGGAAGTCAATGGAAGTTTTGCCACCTACTTCAGTGGGGTCAAGATTTCATCCTCTGAGCAATCCCATCAACTTTAGTGAAACTACTTACACTACATAAAATTAAGAGGGTGTGTCTGCAGGATTGGGCTACATTGATTTTAAGAAATTCTCCACTTTTTCAGCAGTGTATGAACCCCATTTTGATACCATGATTTTAACAGTTTAAAAAAAAAAAGGGAGACAAGTAGATCAACTTGTCTTCATATAAACACTCAAATAAATGAAATGTTTGGAAGCCAGCTAACTGGGAGAATCATCACTTGTCTTTGATGGCCTGAACTCCCATTGATTTCAACAGGAGTCAGTGAAAATGGAAGGTACTCAACACCTTAGAGGAATAGGTTCTAAATTAACTGAAAAAGTATTGTTAAGATCAATTATGATCTTAAGCAGCAGACCGTTATGGAGCTATATATTTATTTATCTACACTGTAAAAGGGTCACAGACTATTATTATCGCATAGTAAAGTGGCTGCTCTGCAACCCAGGAAAGGGTGTGTATCTTATGCCTGATTCTTAATGAATCACTACTCTCTATTTATAGATCTTTGTAACAATACAGCCTAACTTTGTATACCATAGTCATCTGCAGAGCAACAAAACAGTTACAAGACTTATTTTCCACTTCCTGTATGCTAAGTATTTATTAGCAGTAAATTAGGTCTTACCTGTCACTGTAGGCAGCTGCAGTGGCAGTGGCAGGCTGGGCATACCGGTAGGCAGCATAACCACCCTGAAACACAAACTTACATTCTAATTGCATTGCTACAGCAGTTTAAATGAGTATTTTTTGAAATTTACCAGCAACTATTTGGAATGTTCTTTTCATGCTATAAGTCCAATTAAGGGGTTGGACTATACGTGAAATATTTCAGGAGGTTGTTAAGCAGAGCTGATCACAAACCCAATCAGTTCCTGCTTGTTAAGATTTAATTTGACCCAAAGATCAGGATAATCAATGGACTTCATTCATCAAAAAAGTTTTTGAGAATATTTTTCTTTACATTTACAGGTAGCAATTTCCCTTACCAATGAGGTGTAGTGCAGGTTAATAAAGCCATGACAAATCAGTTAAAAGAAAATAAACTACAAAGCTAACAATAATTTTGTAGATCTAATATGATACCTTGCATGTGTTTGATTAAACCAATTAAATTTTTGCTACATTAAAACTCTAATTTTATATAGGTTTCTAATTTGTAAATAAAATCATAACTAAGAAGGAATTTCTTTTCTTTCTCTTGAATTAACATTCAGCTGTATGTAACAGTAATTGCAGCTGTTCAATTAAGCAAACAGACAAACAAACACACACATTTGAAAGGAATTGTGTGCAGTGATGCATTGATTATCAAACTGTGAAAATAGCAGAGCTTCCTGTTCAATGGACCACGGTGTTACATCAACCATTTCAAAATGATCTCAGCATGCCAATTAACAAACAGAGCCCAGTCTCCACAGATAACACAAACACCATTTAGGTTCCAATTAGAATCCACCATCCCATAATCCTCTGGGACATGGAACTGTTGTGTGTCCCCATAGAATTAAAAAAAGAGATGAAATAGAAAACTAGTTGGATCACTCAGCTTTGAATGACATTTCCCCCTGTTGTTAAAGAGAGTACTTAAATGGAGTGCTCCTATTGTTGAGGGATATGTTCACACTAAATATATGTAGAAGTGTGAGGAATGGGCTTCTGTCTGCCAACCCTCATGAAAATAGTAGCATATTTTTAGTGCACTTAATATAGCTTTCTGTACATTGTATTACAAAAAGTGTATTAAGTAGACTACTCTTCAAGAAATATTGTTTATGACAATGTTTATGACAAACTTAACCAGGCCATAGAAGCTTCATTTAGCCTACTGTTCTAGAGCTTCTCCATAGGAAATTCCAGCTTATCCTCCCCCCTTCAGGGCTTTTGCTTGATTTAATCCCTCCAATCATAACAGAAATTCTGAGAAACATTTTTTTGAAAGTCAGTCCCACACACAGCTCGGCTGATGATGCCACATCTCCTTAACAGCAAGCACATAAGCTTCCCATCTACACACACAGCCAGATAGACACATTAGGCTTGGACCTTCACCTATACTTAAGGCACCTCTTCATTTCATAGTTCAAACTCTCATGTCCATCTATTAAGGTGCCTTCTCATGAAATTCAGCCTTGCTGAAGGCACTTATGTCAGGCAACCAATCGGTTTACACAGATAGCTTGCATAATATTGTAAGTGCCATCTCTTTTGCATGAAGTCCCATCTCTGTGCCAGCTAAGAAGCACTGACATGGAATGCCTCCTTACTTCTGAGCATCTGATATTCTTTTACTGACATAAAAGTATACCTGAAAAATGGAGGAAAGAAGGACAGCGTCCCTATGCACTCTTCTTGGCTACCAACATAACAGACTGAGCTGCAGATAGGCATATAGGATCGTATTAAAAACTAGTTGAGGTCTCAAAAAGTATGTGCATCAACAGGCAAGTATTGCCTGCAGGTACCTTGTGTATGGGCAATCAAATGTAAGATAATGGCACCAAGCACAAATTGAGCCACAAAGTAGTGAAGCTGGCAGAGCTCATGACAAAAATTGCAAATTTTCCTCAAGCTGTGGGCTACCAGAAGAAAGAGAGCAAAAGAATGTGTGATGTAAACAAAACAAGAGACTTTCCCTGTTTTTTGCCTCCTCAAAACATTCCAATCTCAAGCAATAGACTTAAAGATAAAAATAGATTTAGAATGGTACTTGTTCGTCTTCAGAATCCAGAGCGTAAGAATGTCTGTTGGACTGTAAGTCATTATGCAGTATGATATTATTGATTAGGTCAGTCTTCTATATGGTCCCTATGCTTCTCACCACTGGCACAATCCTGCAAATCCCTACTCAAATGAACAGGTTTCTTGATTTCACTGGGACTGATTATTATTTTGAAGGATTGAGCACCATGTGTGACTACAGAAGTGTCGTTCTCTCAAACATATCCAGATGTGGTAGGCTGATGTCACCAGCCTTAAATTTGATTTAAATATAGGAGTGGTTTAACAGTCTGCTTTGTGCTAGTTAAGGAGGTGCCGCCAAAGAACCAAGCTTGACCTTCCCTGGGAATTGTGTTAAACTACTTTTGACTCAATAATCAGGATTAAATTTGGAAGAAGCCCTGCAGCTACTGAGTTTAAAATGATACAAATATTACTTTGGTCTGAAAAGAGTCCCGTGTTATTGAAAGACTTACAAAATGCTCTTGGGGAACTAAAATCATTGGTATCTGCATTTTGATGTATTTTTATATGGAAGAACTTTGAATGGGAAATACCTATCTGAGGCCTGGTCTACACTGGGGGTTGGTGGTGGGAGAGCTAAGTCTGTCTCAGTTACACAACTTCACCTACGAAAATAGTGTAGCTGAAGTGGACCTACTTAGAGCTACTTACCATGGCGTCTTCACTGTGGTAGGCTGACTGCTGACGCTCCCCCGTCGACTCCGCCTATGCTTCTCACTCTGGTGGAGTACCGGAGTCGACAGGAGAGCGCTCGGCGGTCGATTTATCACGTTTTCACTAGACATGATAAATCGACCCCTGCTGGATTGATTGCTCCGGAGGTACGTGTAGACATGCCCTGATATTTGTGTATTTCCTCAATTTAAGTGTGCAAACTGTATAATGATCAAAAACTTGTCTGTCTCTGTTAGGTCACTCTAATAACCTTTATTGGTCTCATGTTTGTAGGTTAATGCATATAGAACTTTTTCAAAATTTTAAACAATTTTAACTATTTAATTATTATAAGAAGATCAACAGATGATTTAAAAGCAGAGGTCCTAATTCAGCAAAACACTTTGGAACATGCCTATCTTTAAGAATGGCAATAGTCCCAAATAAATAAATTCAAGCATGCACTTAAACACTTTGCTAAATCAGGACCAGAATCTGTCATCCAAATAATTAAAATGCAATTTAGGATATTATGTGGTGTTAAAACCACCTAAATATATCTAAGATATTTGCTATAACATTAAATCTGGTTATAGCTTTTCAACTTCGTCTATTTCTCAGACACAGGATATTCAATAATATATAATGTACACATTTCTTTAGAACATTAGATTAAATGCACTCTTCTCATGCTTTAGTCTATATTGTTATAGACTTTACTGTTGAACATTTTATTCCACAACACTGTATTTTGGGTACATACTACCATTAATATAAGCAATTATTTATTTTATTTATCCAAACTCATAAGGACAAGAATAGTTTCAAAGGATATGCTTCGAAAAATATCCAGCCAAATTAGCATTTTTGTAGCAAATGCACAATTATTCTGACTGTTATAGAAATATTTTATTTCCCCCCTGGTTGAATATGCTATAAAAACCTGGAATTATTGGACTAATATGTGTGGAAATTTTATTTATTTTGAAAAACAATCATTTATACAGTTTCCACCTTAAAAGAAACAAAGAAATATATCTGCCTATTATTTGTGACACTATTACTGTGTCTATGCTAACATACTTTGGGGAAATCACCTACAGTTTCAGTGCAAGTGGTAAAGCTCCAACAACAGTAGCAACACTGGAAGCCATAGTGTAACCAAGGAAAAGGCATTCATACCACCATTTGTTTAGGCTATTAAGAGTAATCAGAGAGCCTCTAAGGAATGGAAAAAGACATTGATCAGAAAAGAAAGCTACATTGTGGAGGTCAGCAAATGTCCGAATAAAGTGGCAACTGCTGGAAGTCAAGCTGAATTAGGTCTGGCCAAGGAAATTCAAATAAATAAAAACAGAATAAGGAAGGTGAAGTTGGACAGCTATGTAGTGTGGATCGGAAAGAAATTAAAGACAATGTAGGTATGGACCAAAACTAAATAAATAATTTGCCTTTGTTTTTAGTAAGGATAATATGGAACACATTCATGAAGGGAGTATGGCTGATGGAAATGAGTGTCTGGACATGGAAATGAGCATATCTGAAGTAGAAGAAAAAAATTAAAGAGCTTAATGCACTCAAATCAGGGGGACCAGATAATTGCCATCCCAGAATACTGAAAGAACTGACACATGAAATTGCTAGTCCAGTAGCAAGAATTTTTAATAACTCTATCTATTTGGGGGTAGTACTGTCCCACTGGAAAATAGCTAATGTTTTACAAATATTCTAGAAATGGCGGGGGGGAAGAGTGGTCTTGGCAATTGCATACTATTTGAGTCAGACTAATAGGTCTGTAAGGCTTTAGAACAAATTGTGAAGGAAAGAATAATTAAATTAATGGAAGTACATGGTAAAGGGGATGTCATGCAACAGGGGACGATCGTGCCAGACTAACCTGATTTTCTTCTCTGAGAAAATAACTGATCTTTTTTAGATAAGGGAAGTGCAGTAGACCTAATATACTTGGACTTCAGTAAAGCATATGACACATGAGAAATTATTAGATAAATTAGGGAAGATGGGGATCAGCACAAGAATTGTTAGGTTGTAAGGTTGATAGGTGAAGGTGAATTATCAAACAGGAGGGAATTCATGAGCAGAGCTCCTCAAGGATCAGTCTTGGGACCAATCTTACTGAATATATTTATTAATGGCCTTGGCACAGTAGGAATGTGCTAATGAAACTTGCTTATGGATAAAAATTTGGGAGGCACCATCAGTAAAGAGGAGGATCAGATTTTAATACAGAAAGATATGGATGACCAGGAAGACTGGAGGGAGAGAAATGAGATGAAATTCAATAGTGCCAAGTTCAAGCTCATGCATTTTGGGTCTAATAATAAGAATTTCTGCTAAAAGCTGGGGGCTCATCAGTTGGAAGCAACAGTGGAGGAGAGAGACTTGGGTGTGTGGGTCGATTTCGGGTGACTATGAGTCATTAATGTGATGCGACAGTGAAAAAGGAAATATGATCCTAGGATGTATCAGGCAAGGCAGTTCCAGTAGAGACAGAAGTTTTAACGCCATTGTAACAAGGCACTGGTAAGACCTGATTGGGAATGCTGTGTACAATTCTGGACACCCATGTTAAAGAAAGAGGAATTAAAACTGAAACAGTGCTGAGAATAGCAACTAGGATGATCAGTGGAATGGAGGGACTACCTTAAAAGAGGAGACTAGAAGAGCTTGGCTTGTTTAGTCTAGCAAAAGAAAACTATAAAATACATTAAGGGAGTAAATACCCGGGATCGTAAAGAGCTATTTAAGCTAAAGGACATTGGCACAAGAACAAATAGATATAAACTGACCATGAACAAATTCAGGCTGGAAATTAAAAGGAGGTTTCTAACCATCTCACTATTAGTGGGGTGAGAGTCTGGAAAAGCCTCTCAAAAGGCGCTGCAGGGGCAAACAACTTAATGAGTTTTAGGAGAGACCTGGACAATTTTATATTGCAACTGTATGACAGGGTTGCTTGTGATGATTGGAGGCAGGGCCCAGAAGCCATTGGGCTCACTTCTGGTTTATGTCTTAGGGTCCCTAAAAGCTCAAGCTTCAGGATTTCAGCCAGGCACCTGCATAGGTCAGCGTGGGATTCCCCACCTCTCCATCCAATTTATTCTGGGTGTTTGTATTTTTTTTTTTATGTTCTTCCTCTGGAACAACAGGGATGGCCACAGTTGGAGATCAGCCATCAAACGAGGAGGGCCAGGGCTATGAGGTCCTATCTCTCTCAGATGCTTGGCTGGATGGTTCGTGCTCACATATTCAGAGTCTAGACTGCCATATGTGGAGTCAGGAAGGAATTTTCCAGGTCAGATTACAGTGACTTTAAGGGTTTTTCACCTTCCTTTGCAGCGTGTGGGTGTGGGTCACTTGCCAGGATTATCTGGGTCTCTCAATTAATCATTTCCCTGCCATTGTGGGGTCCTTTGGCATTGGTGCATCTTGGTCCCTCCCGTGTAACATAATATTTTAGACTCCTGTGGGCTGTAGTACTTTGTTGGGTTTAGCATGTGGGTGCTAGATGGTGTTGTTGGTCGGTCCAGGAGGTCAGACTGGATGAAGTGGTGATCCCTTCTGGTCTTGAACTCTCTGACTACGGTAAAAAATGTGTATGCCCTTTCTACATTAGTTCTCCCACAATTGCTACCACTAATGGAACTACATCAGTGGTTCTGAAGCAGCTTGAGATTTCCCTAAAAACATAAATGTAGACAAAGTCAGCATGTGTGATAATGCAGTCCTGACATTGCCAAAACTCCCATTGACACTGGACCTTAAATGGGACATACATCATATTTCAAGAGGGAGGCAGAAATTTTAAAATGTTTGCAATTGTGTGGTGTAATTAACCCCAACCATAAAATGCAGCTGCTGGTCTATTCCTTTCATTTTGTATATGTAAAATCCCCCATTAAATTGATTGTTAGTATGATTTCACAGCAATCCACATTCAATGTGATGAGTTTTTTTTTCATCAGTCAGTACTTCATACCTGTGGTAACTTATTGCCATACACAGGCTCTTGATACACTACTCTATAAGGAAACAGAAATGTAACGATTTGAATGCAAAAAAAAATAAAATAAATAAAAATGCATAAGTCACACAAATTCCCCAAAGCCATTCATTCACAAGTTTGCTTTCAATATTTTACAAGGCACAGCGTAATCAAGAAAGAGGTAAGGGACCGGTAACTGGTCAGTTGCCAAGGAATCTTAGTTGTGGTTTAAAATAAGCAAGGATCTTATCAAAAGAAAAAATGGAAAATCAAATACATTTGGGTTACAAAACCACTTATGTACACAAATATATATAGCCATCTATACACATATTATATATATATTGCGAGAGAGTGAGAGTGAGAGAGCAAGCGCACGCATATAAACTACAGTTTTATTCTCTCCTGATAATACCTTATGGTCTACTTAATTGTTAACTCAGGGCTCAGATAGCATAGTGACAGGTGTTTTTATAATACAGATTGCTAAACTAGATCTCATGGATAGAAAGATTAATTTTATTCTCAACACTTGGGATTCTACTATGGTGCTTTGCATGGAACTCCTATTATTAGAACAATAAAAGTTTGCACAAATGTTGAGATATAGGAACAATAATTTGCACTTCGATAGCTACTTTCACCCAAGGATCTCCAAGTTTTTCAAATATTAATTAGTTACATTTCTCAACACCCTCTCGTAACAACTATATATAATCATTTTCAATTAGTAAACTCATTGTGGACATTATGGGCTAAATAATGTCGGCCTCCACTGGGAAGAAGGTGCAAAGAGCTGCCTTTGCCCCATTTCCCCAGTATAGGGCTTGAGCATAATCTTTATCATGCTCAGGGTGCAAAGCTAGAGCAGGAAGAGGTAAAGAAGGGGCATGTCTCCATATCTTCTCCATCTTGTCTCAAACTATGGAACTGCCCCATGTGATGGCTACATGTTGCCCTCTCCCGTATGGTGTAGCATCATCCATACTCCCTGCCTCAGGCATTACCTGCCTCAGGGGAGCTCCTGCTGTGTGTTGTGTCTGTGTACAGCTCTTTCTAGCATAGGGTATAACTTAATGCCTAATGTCACCTAGCCAAGGATCAAAGCTATAAAAAGCCAATGGCAGAAAATGGAATGTAACTCAGAAATCCTGATTCACAGTCCTCTGCTCAAACTTACTATGAGACCCTTCCCATCAAATATCACTCATTAAAATGATTATTGCAGCATTCAATTGTTTTAATACAACATTTACAATGCAAAACATAGGACATGAAAGGACATTTCATCCATAGATCTAAGACATTTTTTAAAAAGTGGGCATCTATAACTTGGTTGAGTGGATAGAGCACCGAACTGAAAGTGGAGATGCCTGAATTCTATTCCTGGATCTGCCACTATTATTTATTGTGTGCCCTTGGACAAATCATTTAACCAATCTGTAAACTGAAGAAAATAATGCTTACCTACAATTATAAAACACCTTGAAATCTTTGATGGTGGGAAAGATGACTCAGGTCCTACTCTAACAACTAGAACATACTTAATACTGCCAGTGTGACAAACCATTACTTCACACGTAAACTTCAAAATGTTTGGCTCCCATAAATAAATCCAAAATTATCTAAATGTCTTTAGTGTAGGAAAGCTTTGTACATTAAAATGCTGTTATACATCTGGCTTTGTGGATGCCAGACATAATGCCATCTATTATAATCAAAAGAACACTGAATGGATGACTGTTACACTTCTACAAATTACTCGTTCTTTCTTAAAGTAGCTGCAGATATGCATCAGACCCCAACACTACCTTAACCATGTCCTTGGAGAGATGGCAATATGCACTGGGAATATAACATTACCATGCCCATCCTAACAAAAAATATATGCCAGTTTCTCAGTACAGTGCCCACAACTCCATATATACATTCCTAATTCTATACTTGTGTGGATTTTGTTCAGCGCACCACAACTGATGCAGGAACCTAGCAATGGGTATGGTAAATTTTACTGTGGGCAATCACACTGAGTGAAAGGGTGAGCTAAGGCCAACTCCCTAAGGGACTTCTGAGACCAGGAATGGGAGGGTTTTAAACTCTTTTTTTTTTGGGGGGAGGGGACCCACAACTCTTCTCTTTTTCACCCTACCTCCACACGGCTTAGGGAAGGGTATGGCAGTCAGATGTCCTTGAAGCATTCCTTCTGGCAATGATCCAGAGGGAAGAGTTAAGGGGGGTGGGTGGGTGAGTTTAAAGCATTATTTTAACTGCATGTTTCTTTGTTTTCTAATGTCTGGTTTTTATTTTGCTGAGTGCATTTCCTGATTCTCAAAGCTGTAAATTTTCAGCTGGGAACATATGTATTCTAGAAGGGTACAGGAAACCGTTAGGCAATCTTAACTCTCTTTTAATTAAGTTTTTTGTTAGTGAATCAATAGTTAATTTTAAAAGGCCTTCCTTTTTCCCTAACTATGCAACCTTCTTTTCTTTATTTTCCTTGTTAAAAGCACATTTTAAAAGGGAGTTCAATATCTCAGCTACTTCTGAGGCATTATTACATTCCCCTTGTCATTCAGTAGTGTGCCTGTAGAATTTTCACTTTAGTGTATCTTTCCCCCTACTATATTTACAACAGTCCTCTCATTCTGCTCTACCCTTCTGGTTAGCATTAACTCATTCTGGCTGTTTAATATTCCATACAATCTTTACCTGACTGATTATTATGTTTTGGATTTCTCCCTCTTTTCCACTTCCATTACATATCCTCTACCCAGTGGAGAAATCAATTGTGCATATGTCAGTAGTCCAAGATACCCCACCCCACACCTGCTACTCAACCCTGTACTGCAGGCAACCTTGACTTTGATATTCTTTATCTTTGTGTGGATTTTCCCCCCAGTTTTGCTTTATAACTATTTGCTGTTTTTAGCTTGGCTATTTTTGTGTTTTTTGAGGGGGTCTTTTCTCTCTCCTCTTTACTATTATTTGTGGTATGTATTTAAAGTTTGTTTCTTTTCTATTTGTTTTTGTTGCCTAGTCTTTCCACTGTGGTGTCATTTTCCTCTCAGCACCTCCTTTCTTCACACATTTCAGCTCTCCATTTAAAATGGCTAACTGAGCTGGAGCTTCATGGTAATCGATTGGGAGCCAGTCAATAACTCGGTGCTCTCCAGGGAACTAATACATTCTGAATCATATGTTTTCTCTCCACTGATTCTCACACATCTAGCTTGCAATCGCTCTCTCTCTCTCTCTCTCTCTCTCTCTCAATACATTTTAGGAGTAGAAAAGAGCAAGAGCTAAAATGAAAATGATGAGCTGCTTAGTACAAAGTTCTAGGTACAATGTACAAAGTAAAAATGAAAAAAAATATGTCTGCAACATATGAAAACTATATGACTTTAACTTAGTCCATCCATCTGAAAGATAAGCATTATTCTATATCTAGAAACTGAGAAATGTATTTGGAAGCTAAGACACTGATCCTGTAAATGACAGGATATGGACATACCCCTGCATCTGTGTGGAGCCTCATTTAAGTCAATTGCAGGACCAGAGCCTAATGCCAAATAACTTCTTTGAGACTACTCACATGCTTAAAGCTAGGCACTTTCTTAAGTACCTTGCTGATCAGATTCACAGTTTCTATTTAGCATTTTCAAGCCTGTCATGGATGTTGGTCATATTGTTAAAAAAAACAATCAAACAAACAAAAAAAGCATTGCTGGTGTCACTGAGGGCCCAAAAGACGTAAATTTTTCTTTCATTAACAGTAGGCTCCCAAACTACCAACTGTTATTCTTAATATGTAACTCCCAAATACACAGTAAAGTTAATTCAGGTTCAGCAGGGCTTCTTGCCTTTCAGACTGGTGAGATGAGCAAAATGGGTGCAGTTTTCTTTTTGGCAAGAAGAAGAATTAAAACTGAAGTCCACGCTACTGGTAAAACTCACCCCTGTGCAAAAGGTCCTGTGTATCAGTAAAATCCCTCTTGAACTTCCAACTCTAGATTTAAGTGAAATTAAAGCAGTACACAGAAGTCTGTGTAGGCCTTCAGTAAAGGGGTGAGCTGCATCCACTGTGAATAGTGGAGGGCTGATAACTTTGAAAATCTGCAGGGTGGGAATCCTAACCCAAACTAAACACTTGATACATATTGTTTAATTAGCAGTTACTTTTTCCAATGATTGTAACCAGCCAATCTTGTCCCAACAGGAAAAAACCCCTAACTTCTCCCCATAAACTCAGATTCTTTTCCTTTTTATACAAATCTATTGTCAGAAAATTTAAACTGTTTCATCCTAAATGTCTCTAAAGGATCATTGGTAATAAATATAACTAATGTTTTCTAATACTATCTAATGAATTTTTAATGTTCATACCAATTTAATGGAATCAATCTCTTTGTATCCCAATGCTGACTGAAGCACAATTAGAGTAAGAAAACCGTACAAAGATATTTAATTACCTCTATTTTTAGGATTTGATTGTTCTATCAAAATAATAAGGGAAGCTAAAGATAAGTGGCATGTCTATGAGATTTTCTTATATCAATATATTTTAAAAATTTGTGAGCCTGGATTCTAATGATTGTTTAACTTTTTCCAAAAGAGTAACAATTAGGGCACACATTTAGAAATAAGCAGCTTCTTCATAGACTTCCTAACTGAAATCCTCAGTATGGGAAGACAATAAATTATATATAAAATGATTATTTAAAAAATGTATATACACAATTAAATAAACCAATAGATGGAGCAAACAGCTTTAAAAACTGATAACTATGGACCAAGCCTACACTTGCTATCATGGGTAGCCACTTGCAGCCATGAGTCGCCCCACTGATGCCAGCAGTACTGCTCCCAGTAGGAAGCTTACAGCCGACAGTTCAGGAAAGCACGTAAGAACATACTTAAGTTCATCCATATTCAGGGAGAAACTTGAGAATATCTTGAACTAAGAGTATTCTTACATTCCCTTCCCATCAATGGGACTTTAGCATATGCTTAAATGTTGCCCTGAATAGGGAAAAGTTTTCCTGAATAAGAGCCTATGCCCAATAGTGTTTTCAGAATTAAGGTGCTAAACCACTGTTCAATTTGCCTTGAGTTCTAAATATAAATATATTGTACTTTTAAAAAAATGGAAACTTTAATTTTAAGGGGTTAAAACCCCCCAACACTTTTCTCATTTTTGCATTCATTCAGCACTTGATTGAAGAGTTAATTCAGCTCCACTGAACAATGGTAGATGTAATGAACAGAAAGGTCTTCCAATATGAGAGATATTCCTCTCAATTCTTTTTGACAGGCGAGGGATGGTAAATTGACAAAACAGAGTCAAGCAACGCAGCAAACTTGTAAAAAGAATGACTCTGGTAATGTACAAGGACAGCATGCACATCAATGAATACTTACATAAATGTCTGCACCATAAAATCCATCCTGGTAAACAACACTGCAAGGATGCACACACAAAGAAAAACATCCATATTAGTGCATTTCCACATGCAAACACCACCAACCCCTGCACTGCTGAGGTTAGTCTTGTCACAAGAATGGAAAAGAATAAAAGGGCACTCTTCACATTGGTTAAGGAGGTTGGTAATATTAATCAAGTGTTCTTTTGAGCTTAGAAAAGGAAAACTGGACTGAATGTCATAACATCTGTATACCAGATGCCAAATGCTTAGTCAAAGAGAAGCAAAGGGTTACAGTATTACAGAACAAATGCCTTTGGTCCGTTTCTCAAACTGGGTCTGAATTTTTATAAGTACAGTGTTTAATTTGTGCCACAGCTTGCCATGGCTGAGCCTGGCATATCTAGGCTTCACAGTTCATAGCCCCAGAACTTCTGGGCTTGCTGCATCAGTTATGAACGTAAAAAATATTGCTTGAGCCCTGGCACCCCTTTCATTACAAATTAAGCACTGGATAGGTCTCCCCTTTTCCCCTGTATAAAAATGTTCAAAGGACAATCCTGCCATTAATTTTTAATCACAATTCCCATTCACTTCATTGAGGGTAAAAATTATAGAATAAATGTAGAAAATGGCCATAAGTATGCATGCACTGAGTTGCACAGAAGTTTTGTTGAAAACTAGGTTGTAGTATACTATACAAATAGTCAAACCTTGCATTACAAATCTCTGTCTTATTTATAGGGAAACACCAGGTAGTTTTCATTTACAGGCCATTTTTACATGAGTATTAATTAACCACTGGCAGAGCCAGTGCAACTCCAAAGATGCCCATGCATCTCAGAGTGTCCTAGGAGGCTCAAAAGTTTGTATCACTTTTAAGGCTGCAGGTTTGTCATGGCGTGAACAAAGCCATGGACAGCGTTTGTCAGTTTGTCTAAGACTTTTTCCTGGGTCTGTGACTCGTCCAACAGCAGTGGCTCCAGCGACTTCCATGGCTGGGCCTGATGCCCTGCTCTGGGCATTCCAACTTGGTGTGCACTGTTGCAGTGCCACTCTGGTTTCTCTTGCCCAACCCTGTGTCATGATGGAAAAGGGGGGAGCATGTGGGCCAAATTTCAGTGAGTGCCAAATTGCAACACCCAGAGCAGGGCGACAGGCCCAGACATGTGGGATACAGGAGCTGCTGGGATTCCCCTCGGTACTGGGCCAGGATTAGAGTTGCAGTGCTGGCATGGGGAGAGTGTTGCTACGAGTGGTACTGCTGTGGGAGGGAGCCCACACCAGGGCCCATCTTTCTGTTCCTCTGACACTGTAACTGGCCTTCGGATTCTTCCCTTTTTGATGGCATGAACAAAAGATTCCTATTCAGATGCTGATTTATATCCTTTACATGTAGATAATATCCATAAACCTTAAACCAAAACACACACACGCACAAAAAAAAAAAAAAGAAATGGGCCAAATACAAACAGGATAACTGCAATGAATCTGGCTCCAGGAATATGAGTGAACTGGTGAAATGTGCGTAGAGATGCTACATGGGCCAATTTGAAAAGAGTTCATTCCTGCCTGTTGTGTTGTTATCAGTGCTATTTACTATAAAAAACATCTGTTTTGAAAAAAAAAACATATTTTATTCATATAAATTATGTTTAAATATTTTAAACACTGTGGAAAGTCGATATATTTTTCAATTGCCTGCAGCATTATCTTTTTGTGCTGTGATCACGGTAGCGCTCCCAAACTAAATAAGATTTGTCATTACTTGGATGGGAGACTTTGAAGATAGGTTTATGAAAATAGATCCTGTCAAACTAGCTTGATATCTTTTTTTGATGTGATTACATGTTTGACTGACATAAGCTATAGCATTGATGTAATATACTTAGACTTCTCTAAGGCGTTTGATTTGGTACTGCATGTCATTTTGATTAAATAACTATAGAAAGATGTAAAATTAACATGGAATGCAATAAACAGATTAAAAACTGGCTAAGTGATAGGTCTCAAAATGTAATTGTAAACGGGAAATTGTCATCAAGCGGATGAATTTCCTGTGGTATCCTGCAGAGATTGGTTCTTGGCCCTGTGCTGTTTAACATCTGTATCAATGACCTGGAAGAAAACAAAATCATCACTGATTAATGTTTGCAGATGGCACAAAAATTGGGAGAGTGGCAAATAACAAAGAAGACAGGTCACTGATTCAGAGTTACCAGGATTACTTAGTAAACTGGATGCAAGCAAACAATATGACTTTTAATGCAGCTAAATGTAAATGTAGACATCTAGGAGCAAACAATGTAGGTCATACTTACACAATGGGGACTCTATCTTGGAAAGCAGTGACTTTGAAAAAGATTTGGGGCTCATGGTGGATAATGAGCTGAACATGTGCCCTCAGTGCAATGCTGTGGCCAAAAGAGTTAATACAATCCTGAGATACATAAACAGAGGAATCTCAAATAGGAGTAAAGAGATTATTTTATCTCTGTATTGGCACTGGAGTGACTACTGATGGAAAACTGTGTCCAGTTCTGTTTCAAGAAAGATGTTGATAAATTGGAGAAGGTTCAGAGAAAAGCCATGATAATAATTAAAGGATTAGAAAATATGCCTTATAGTGACAGATTTGAGGAGCTTAATCTATTAATTTTAACAAAGAAGAAATTATATTACAGTCTGTAAGCACCTACATGGGGCACACATATTTAATAATGGACTTTTCAATCTAGCAGAGAAAGGTATAACACAATCCAATGGGTGGAAGGTGCAACTAGACAAATTCAGACTGGAAATAAGGCATACATTTTTGACATTGAAGGTCATTATTCCATTAGAATAATTCACCAAGGGTCGTGGTGGATTTGTCATTGCTGACAATTTTAAAATCGAGATTGGATGTTTTTCTAACATATATCTCTAGGAATTATTTTGGAAACATTCTATGGCCTGTGTTATACAGGAGGTCAGACTAGATGATTACAATGGTCCTTTCTGGCCTTGTAATCTATGAATTTAAGAAACACTTATATGTGGAACAGAGAGCAGTGACAGTGATTAAATAGGTGGAGCCTATCCACTGAGTCAATGCTGAAACCAGTGGTATTAGGGGACACTGCTGTTGGGCAAGATGTACAATCAAGATCCTGACAACATGTGGCCATTAAAGTTCTGGTGGAATTTTCCACAGGAATAGAAGTGTTAATCTTGGTCCCTTGGCCACATTACAACTTTGGTGAATACACTATAGTGATATAAATTCCCATGCAGTTTCTGTTGGATAAGTTGCTCTACTCTTCTTATCTGTAATTGTTATTTAGTGCAGTTATGTTGTTAACATTTCACTCCAAAGGTTGCTGCATTTCAGCCAAGACAAATTATTAATGTGTATGGTTTGCATTTTAGTTTAGAAATCCTTCAGGATGAAAGGCACTAATATACAGCAAAGTGATTTCAATGGAGTTACACTGCCATAAAGCTGGAATACTACAGTGATGGAGAAGGCCTGCTCATTTTAAACCTGGAGTAAACATGTACTGCACGTTTCTCATATGCATGTTTTCCTCCCCCCCTGCCTTTGCAAAAAGAATATAACAAACAAAGGCTTTTGCAGCCTAAAAAGTCTGATTTTCAATATTGCCATTAACTCTAGTTGTTCCACACGTAAAATATCTAAGTGCATTTTTGTTCACTCTCAATTTGCCTGGGGAAAGCACCTGTCACTGAGTTGTAATCCTAAGAAAGTCATATTTGCATTTCCAATAAGCATTTTTATGTCAAAGAGACACCACCTAATCAACTGAATTCATATGTTCAAATTCAAAATGGCCAAGTTGTGTTCTGCTGACCAAATTACTCTGAAATATATTCTCAACATTATTTTTTTCAATAGTTAATCAACAGTTACTATGGAATAATATGGGTAAAATCCTGGCTCCACTGAAGTCAATGGGTGTTTCTAATTGCTTTAAAATATATTAAATGTTTTTTTTTAAATTTAAGCAATACCTGCAGGTGCCACAGAGGTATTACATGATCATGAACAGCAGAAGAAGTGGCTTACAAGATACTACTAAGATCTGGTCCACACTTTGCCAAAGTTTGAGAAACCCTATTCTAGAACTTTCGCGCAGTGAGGTTTTTCAAATGACATGCAGTATAAATATCCATACATGTTGGAAGGTGAGGACTCATTATAAACATATGAAGATTCCCTTTTAAAAGGAATTACCTATTTCTTTGTTTCAGAGACCATCATTACGTGATGCAAAACAAGTCAGTGCTACTTCACAATGCATCCTAGTTCTTCAACACAAAAAAGCAAGTATGAACTGTATGTTCCTAATACTAAGGCTGGTGACTCAAAAGAGGATGGATATATGTAAGCACAAAGATCAAGTGGATTATGAATCTGCAGCTGTTCCATGTATCAGGCCAGAATAGAACAACATGTGTACAATGAAGACTTTAAAAAACAGAATGAACAAAACTATAGGTAGTATGACATTTAAAAAAAACCACAATTTTGTGAGGGGGTAGCTAGCCACTCCTTTTTCAACATTGTCAGCTAGCGCTCCAATCTCATCCAGCGTTCCAGTAATGAAGCATTTTTAGTTCTACTAGCTTACTGTATCCTACTCAGACAAGAATCTACTTGAAGCTACAGTGCCTAAGCAAAAAAACTTCCAGCACAATATCACTAGATAGTATTAAATTTATGAAGGGCATAGGCACGCATGAGTAATTGAATGGGAACCTTTTAACCACCTTCAATATATTTCCTGTTTGGGGACAAACTCAAACAACATGCCATTCTTAAATTGCTGAAGATTACAATATTCCAGTTTTAATTATTGTCTCAACTATACAAGGACATGATACCCCAGTGCACACAAGGAAAACAAATAAATATTTTCAAAATTGCACTCTGAGTTCAACACAAACCAAGACAGGACCTAGGAGTAGTTATGTTGTTTGACTTCAGATGTAGGAAGTGCCTCATTCTAAAAAATGGATGGATATAGGTCTGCTAACTGGGTTGATAGTTAGAAGTGTAATCCTGGGAAAGGTATTCAGAAGGGTTTTATTATTTAAATGTTATCCGTGTTCAGGAAAATCAGACAAAGTGATTTTTTTAGGGCATATACTCAGCCAGTGTCACCGACTCCTGTGCCAGCCTCCTCCCCAAACCCCAAAGCAAAGGGAGAGGGCACGTCTTGAGGGTGGAGGGGGGGACATGGCAGAGATCCTAAGGTCCTGAGGTCTCTGAAGGAACTTATACTAGTGCAGTAAGTTAGAGCTGCTTCTCGTGGCTCTGGATCAACCACAACAGGCTCCCTGCAGCCGTACTTCTCCATTCTGTTTGAGTTCCAGAGTGGAGAACCAAGCCCTAAGATTTCAGCAATGTTACCTTGGCTGCACTACATGCAAAAATAATTTTCTGACAGCAAAATTAAGAAAAATATTATTGAGACAATCCATTACATTGTGTGGGTGGGAGGACGGGTATAGAACAGAAACACACATGCTTAGGGTTGCTAACTTTCCAATCACACAAAATCAAACAATCCTTCCCCGCCCCTTCTCTGAGGCTCCGCCCATGCCTCACCCCTTCTCTGAGGCTCTGCCCCCATTGCTCACTCTTCCCCCCCCCCCACTCACTTTCACCGGGCTGGGGCAGGAGTTTGGGGTCCAGGAGAGGGTATGGGCTCTGGGCTAGGGGTGCAGGCTCTGGTGTGGGGCCGAAAATGAGGGATTTGGAGAGCAGGCAGGGGCTCCGGTGGATTGAGGCCTCTGGTTGGGGGTGTGGACTCTGGGCGGGGACCGGGGATGGGGGTTTGGGTGTGGGAGGGAACTCCACGCTGAGGCAGGGAATTGGGGTGAAGAGGGAGTGAGGGCTCTGGGGTGGGACCAGTGATGAGAGGTTTGGGTGTGGGAGGGGACTCTGGGCTGGGGGTGAGGGCTTTGAGGTGCAGGAGGGGGCTCTGGGCTGGGCCATGAGGTTGGGGTGCATGGGGGGATGAGGGATCCAGCTGGGGTGAGCCTGGGGATAAGGGGTTTGGTGTGCAGGAGGGGACTCTGGGCTTGGCCAAGGGGTTGGAGTGTGGGGGGGGAATGCGGGGTCCCGGCAGCTCATACTGCAGCTCTGAGGAAGTGGCTGCCAGGTCCCTACGGCCTCTAGGCACATGGGCAGCCAGGCGGTTCTTCACAGTGTGTGCTGCCTTCGTGCCTGTAGGTACCGCCCCCGGCAGCTCCCATTGGTTCTGGTTCCTGGCCAATGGGAGCTGCGGAGCTGGTACTCGGGGTGGGAGCAGCGCACTGAGCCTCCGAGTCCCTGGCCGCCCCAGGGACCCGGCAGCTGCTTCCGGGAGCAGCGCAGAGCCAGGGCAGGTAGGGAGCCTGCCTGAGCCCCGGATCCCCGCTGCGCTGCCAACCTGACTTTTAATGGCCTGGTCGGCAGTGCCAACTGGAACTGCCATGGTCCCTTTTCGACTGGGTGTTCCAGTTGAAAACTGGATGCCTGGCAACCCTACACATGCTTCAGGATATAAACCAGCCACTAATTGGCTGGGGATTAGGAAGAAGCTTCCCCTAAGGGTATGTTATTCCATAATAATCTATTATGAGGATTTTTGTACCTTTCTATGAAGCATCTGGGGTAATGGCATTTTCACAGCTGGACCACTGGTCTTACCCAGTACAGGATTTCCTATGTTTCTATTTTTGTTTTACTGATTAATTGCATATTATATTTGTTTTACTGCTTCTGCTGTAAAACACATATTAGAAAAAATCCATGTTGTGTTGTAGCATGGCTGACAATGCTGTTTCAAGCTTAAAAGAGTTCTGAGGAAGTAAAGAAAAATGAGAATTCTTGCACCCACTCCCCGCTCCTCCTCCTTTCCCCCCATCTTTGTGATGTATTATAAAAGTTGGTTAAAAATAATTTTGTAAAAGGTGATTTATCCCCTTGATTGTTTGTAACCTCAGCAATATCAGGAATATCAAACCTTATCTTTCTTATTTTCCAAGAGCAGTGTTCCCTAGATGACCCAGACATTGGGAGTTAAAACTCTCTCAAACTTTAAATGAAGGGCTGGAGTGTTGAATTTTAACAGAAAAACTTTTCTTCCAAACATTTGTCAGGTGTTTGAATTTCAATAGGTGTTAACAAGAAGAAGAGAAAACAAATTTTAAACAGCCTGAATAAAAATCCCTTCCCCTTTCAGTTAATCTTGGCTTCACGTCCTTTGTGATTTAACATCACAAACCACTAGTTCTGCAGTTGTCCCTTACATTTTTCAGGAAAAGCAAGGTACAAATCAATTTCTAGTGTATAAAACCCCAATATTTTTCATCTGCACATCACCCTTACTCAGATGTATGGAGATTTTCTCTCAGCTACATTGAAGTAGTAGTAACATAGGGTTGAATCTTGAGTTACCTTATCAGGCCAAGTCCCACTGAAGTCAATAACAGCTGACCTGAGTTAGGACTGAGAATGCATTCTGCCACCCTTTCTCATGCTTTATACCTTAAGTATATTGAAATAAATGGACTGCTTGTGAAATATGACACTACTGTGTCTTGAATAAGTTTTTTTTTTTAAATACACCGTTTATAAACAGCTTTGGGTATGAAAGAAGAAAACTACTATCTACAATGAAATTGTATTCACTTTTCATTAAAGTAAATATGTTCTGGGCTAGAGTAATCTTCCATCTGTTTATCACACTCCAGACCCACAGAACATTCATGATTTTTGATACTACATTTTATATGCAATATGAAGTATTAGAAATATTTTATGTACGAGTTTTTGATATTAGATTTGCCTCTTCTGTCTCCTGGAACACTGTCACTTCCCTACACTAGCATGCGATTTGGTCTTTAAACTGAAGAAAACATTTTGCTTGTTCTCTTCTTGTCCTCGTCCTTTTCCAAAATCAAGGCCAAATCTTTCTCCCATTTATAGCAATAATACAATTCCCTATGGAAGCAGGATTATGCCCAGAGACTGGACTTCATGGGATTAGCACATGAGAAGGTCAATGAATAAGGAGGTTATTCTGGATTATAACAGTAAAGCTTTTCATTTAAATCTAGTCAGCAGCTAAGCCAGGTTTTGTAACTGAAGAAAATTGGGATGGAGTGAGGGGGCATGAGTAATTTGTGGCCACCTTTCAGTTAAAAAAATATTCTTGAAAAGCCATCATACCTACACATAAAGGGTGTAGGGAAGTATGTGTGTGGTGGGGGGAACCACACCCTCTGCAGCCATATGTGGGACATTTCATCCAAGAACATAAAAACACTTCTGAAAATCAGGGCAATCACTTAGTTTCCTTATTATGGATTGTCTGCCTTTGGGCACCCACATTTGAAAATGTTGGTGTAAGTGACTTTCCCAAGGTCCCACTGTTAGACAGTGTGAAGTCCAGGAGAAGATCTTAAATTCTGACTTCCAGTCTTCTGTTCTAATCACTATAACATACTTCCTGCATAAAATCAAAGGAAACCTTCCATTGACTTCAGTGAGGTCAGGATTTCAACCTAGGGCCCTTGGGACGACAACAGTCCTTACAGTTATCGTTCATTCGCACAGCTTAATCTCAAATTTATTTATTTAAAAAATTATATTCAATATTTTGCATACACTTCACAAAAATAGAAAGAGAAGAGACTTACTGTTGTACTGTTAACAGGTGCTTCAGTGTCATGTCTTTCTAGTCATGCAAGGGAACTTGTATTTCCTGCCTACTATTTCAAAACATAGGCCCCATCCTGTGAAGAAAAACTAAAGCATGTGTTTAAACCCAATGGGAGAAATCCTGGCTCCACTGAAGTAAATGGTGGGACTACTCATTCATGTAAAATTATGCACATGCTTAAATCTTTGCGGGATTGCCATCAAAGTACTCTTTTGTAATGATATAATAAAACATGAAACTCATTTTGAAGGTAAAATAATAATAGTAGTTAAACATCCACTGGTCAAGGAGGGAGTGCAATAAAACAAAATAATGTACTAATAATACAGAATAATCATAGAATCGTACGGCTGGAAGGGACCTCGAAAGTCCCCTGCACTCAAAGCAGGACTAAGTATTATCTAGACCATCCCTGACAGGTGTTTGTCTAACCTGCTCTTAAAATCTCTAATGATGGAGACTCCAGAACCTCCCCAAGCAATTTATTCCACTGCTTAACCACCCTGACAGGAAGTTTCCCCTAATGTTTAATCTAAACCTCCCTTGCTGCAACATAAGCCCATTGCTTCTTGTCCTATCCTCAGTGATTAAGAACAACAATTTTTCTCCCACCTCCTTGTAACGACCTTTTATGTACTTGAAAACTACTATAATTTCCCCTCTCAGTCTTCTCCTCTCCAGACTAAACAAACCCAATTTTTCAATCTTCCCTCAGAGGTCACGTTTTCTAGACCTTTAATCATTTTTATTGCTCTTTTCTGGACTTTTTCCGATTTGTCTACATCTTTCCTGAAATGTGGCACCCAGAACTGGACACAATACTCCAGTTGAGGCCTAATCAGAGCAGAGTAGAGTGGAAGAATTACTTCTTGTGTCTTGCTTACAACACTCCTGCTAATACACAGCAGAATGATGTTTGCTATTTAGCTTGTGGTTCACTATGATCCCCAGATCCCTTTCTCAGTACTCCTTCCTAGGCAGTCATTTCCCATTTTGTATGTGTGCAGCTGATTGTTCCTTCCTAACTGGAGTACTTTGCATTTGTCCTTTTTGAAGTTCATCCCGTTTACTTCAGACCATTTCTCCAGTTTGTCCAGATCATTTTGAATTATAATCCTATCCTCCAAAGCACTTGCATCCCCTCCCAGCTTGGTATCGTCTGAAAACTTCATAAATGTACTCTCTATGCCATTATCTAAATCACTGATGAAGATATTGAACAGAAGCAGACCCAGAACTGATTCCTGTGGGACCCCACTTGTTATGTCCTTCCAGCATGACTGTGAACCACTGATAACTACTCTTTGGGAACGGTTTTCCAACCAGTTATGCACCCACCTTACAGTAACTTCATCTAAGTTGCATTTCCCTAGTTTGTTTATGAGATGGTCATGTGAGACAGTATCAAAAGCTTTACTAAAGTTGAGATATACCATGTCTACCGCTTCCCCCCCTAAACACAAGTTGTATAGAATATAGATGTTTTGTGTACAGAATTTTTCTACAGAGCAGGCCAAAGTACACATGTACAGATATACATGTTCTGATTCAAAATGTTCCTATTAAAATTGCTGAGGCTGCTGTCCTAAGCCTGCTTCTCTTGAAAAAGTAATAAAAAAACCTCATGGTTCTTCAGTTCTTCGAGATATGGGTGCAGATGCGTATTCCACTCAGGTGTGTGCATGCCCAGCATGTCAAAGCCAGAGACCTTTGCATAGCACAAGCATCCCATGCCCCCTTGCAGCCCTTCCTGAGACTATTTAATGGCGGCGCCTTCCCAACACCCCTCAGTTCCTTCACACTGGAATCTGTGACTGAAGACTCTGATGCAGAGGGGATGAAGGGTCAGTTGTGGAACACACCTCTGCACCCACGTCTCGAAGAACAGTTACAGTACTGGCAAGTAACCATTTTTTCTTCTTCAAGTGGTTGCAGATGTGTATTCCACTCTGGTGACTTGCAAGCAGTAACAAAGGAGGTGGGGCTCAGTGTCTTCTTAAATAGTGCCCGCAGAACTGTTCTTCCCAAGCTTGCATCTGACCTAGAAGCAATCATTATGGTGTAATGTTTGGCAAAGATATGCATGGAAGACCAAGTTGCAGATCTGCTTATGTCCAATATGGGAATATTCCTGAGAAATACCACAGATGTGGCTTCGGCTCATTGAATGACCCAAGAACCTTTGTGGAGGTGTGGCATTTGCTATACCATATGCCATTGTGATACAAGAAGTAATCCATCTTGAAATTGTGCCAAATCTGCTTGACCTCTCATCTGGTCCACATGGGAGACAAAAAGCAAGCACATCGTTTGGCTAAGGTGTCTAAAAAGTGAAACCACTTTGCTCAAAAATTTTGGATGTGGCCTGAAGGGAGGTTTTGCCATTAGGGCATACAGTTCATTTACCTCCTTGCTGATGTTATAGCAATAAGAAAGGCCATATTCTGGCAAAGGAAAAAATAATAGAAAGCAGGTTGCTAGAAGCTTGAATGGAGGTCCCATTAGAGAATCAAGCACAGTGTTAAGGTCCCACGGGGGAACAGATTATTTCCAGAAACCTAACAACCATCAGAGTAGAAAATGCCGATTTCCCTTGGATCAAGGAATTAAATGCTGACAACACTACCAAATGGACCCTTAATGAGCCGAGAGACAGACATCTGTTTTTTTAAAATAGACCAGGTATCCAAAATGTCATGAATCTGGGCTAGTACTGACTGAATTCCTGAGCCAATGACCAAACTGAAAAGCATATCCACTTGCCCAATAAGCTGATCTAGTAAATACCTTCCCACTATTAACCAGAACCTGCTGGACTGTCTCTGAACAGCTCTTTCCCAGCTTATCTAACTTTATTGCATCCATGCCACGAGATGCAGATTGCTCAGATCTAGATGCTACAGCTGGCCATGATATTGGGACAGTAGGCCTGGAAGGAAGGGAAGAAATCTGAGTGGTTGGAAAGAGAGCCTGTAAAGCTTGGAGAACCAACATTGTCTTGGCCAGGCAGGTTCAGCGAGTTATCTGTATGGCATGATCCAGCTTCAGTTTGAGAATGACCTGATGGATGAGCAAAATAGAGGGGGAAACATACATTAGCACCAATCCCCAGTTCAGTGGGAAGGCATCAGTCAGAGATCCCAGACTGCAGCCCCTCCAAAGGCTGGCAACGCCCTGACATCCTTTCCCTTTTTTTTCATAAGAATGGCCATACTGGGTCAGACCAAAGGTCCATCAAGCCCAGTATCCTGTCCTCTGACAGTGGCCAATGGCTGGTGCCAAAAGGGAATGGGGTTATCATCAAGTGATCCATGCCCTGTCACCCAATCCCAGCTTCTGGCAAACAGAGGCTAGGGACACCATTCCTGCCCATCCTGGCTAATAGCCATTGATGGACCTATCTTCCATGAATCTATCTAGCTCCCTTTAGAATCCTGTTATGGTATTGGCCTTCACAACACCCTATGGCAAGAAGTTCCAGAGGTTGACAGTGCGGAGGGTGAAAAAATACTTTCTCGTGTTTGTTTTAAACCTGCTACCTATTAATTTCATTTGGTGGCCCCTAGTTCTTGTATTATGAGAAGGAGTAAATAACATTTCCTTATTTACTTTCTCTATTCCACTCATGATTTTATAGACCTCTATCATATCCCCTCTCAGTCGCCTCTTTTCCAAGCTGAAAAGTCCCAGTCTTATTAATCTCGCCTCATACGGAAGCCGTTCTATACCCCTAATCATTTTTGTTGCCTTTTTCTGAACCTTTTCCAATTCCAATACATCTTTTTTGAGATGCGGTGACCACATCTGCACGCAGTATTCAAAGTGTGGGCATATGATGGATTTATACAGAGGCAATATGATATTTTCTGTCTTATTATCTATCCTTTTCTTGATGATTCCTAACATTCTGTTTGCTTTTTTGACTGTGCTGCACATTGATGTTTTCAGAGAACTATCCACAATGATGCCAAGATCTTTTTCTTGAGTGGTAACAGCTAATTTAGACCCCATCATTGTATATGTATAGTTAGGATTATCAAAAAGAAAAGGAGTGCTTGTGGCACCTTAGAGACTAACAAATTTATTTGAGCATAAGCTTTTGTGAGCTACAGCTCATTTCATCAGATGTAGCTCACGAAAGCTTATGCTCAAATAAATTTGTTAGTCTCTAAGGTGCCACAAGTACTCCTTTTCTTTTTGCAAATACAGACTAACACGGCTGCTACTCTGAAACCAGTTAGGATTATGTTTTCCAATGTGCATTACTTTGCATTTATCAACATTAAATTTAATCTGCCATTTTGTTGCCCAGTCACCCAGTTTTGTGAGATCCTTTTCCCTTTCCCCACCCCACTCCCAGTTCCTTCTTACCAACCATGGCCTGAATTGGAGCTCCACTTACTAATTTTTTCTCATGGTTACTGTGCCACAGTGAGATTTCGCTGTGTGCTTTGTAAATAGTTAGTTTTAGCTTAGTAGTACCCTTTAGTTATTTAGTTAGTTAGATTTAGTAGTATTATTAGTTGTTTGTTAGTTAATGAACCTGGTGCTATGCCTTCCCCAGGTTTTAAGCACTGTCTTTTATGAGGGTTGGCTATGCAACCTCCTACACTCAATGCTTGTTGCTGGGAGAAGGGCACAGTAAAGTAACAGTATCTGCCAGTCATTCAAAAAGAGAACACAAGTTGCCAGGCACCTATGCCTGAAGCAACATCTCACAGAACAAACAATGAGGCCCACTTCAGCTCCCTCCAGACCCTCAAACTACTTCAGAAACTGGTGTTAGCCTTTGACAGACGACCAGACTCAAATTCTTCTCTATAGGGAAGAAGGGACCATCATCCTTCCTCTGATCTTTGGAGGAAGAGAACTAAAGAATAATCAGAGCCATTTCAGAGCTGAGAGAGATTCTTCCTCCTCTTCTAGGAGGAGTGTGGACATTGCAAAGACTCCCTGAGTGCCCAAGATAGAGCACTACCCACTACCCAGCACAGAGACAAGAATAGACTGGTCTCATACCATTGACATGTCAAGATTCCTTCCTCACTCTGAACTCCAGGGTACAGATGTGGGGACCTGCATGAAAAACCCCCTACGCTTATTTTTACCAGCTTAGGTTAAAACTTCCCCAAGGTACAAACTATTTTACCTTTTGCCCTTGGACTTTATTGCTGCCACCACCAAGCGTCTAACAAATATATAACAGGGAAAGAGCCCGCTTGGAAACGTCTTTCCCCCCAAAATCTTCCCAAACCCTACACCCCCTTTCCTGGGGAAGGCTTGATAAAAATCCTCACCAATTTGCATTGGTGAACACAGACCCAAACCCTTGGATCTTAAGAACAATGAAAAAGCAATCACGTTCTTAAAAGAAAAATTTTAATTAAAGAAAAAGTAAAAGAATCACCTCTGTAAAATCAGGATGGTAAATACCTTACAGGGTAATCAGATTCAAAACATAGAGAATCCCTTTAGGCAAAACCTTAAGTTACAAAAAGACACAAAAACAGGAATATACATTCCATTCAGCACAGCTTATTTTATCAGCCATTTAAACAAAACAGAATCTAATGCATATCCAGCTAGATTACTTACTAAGTTCTAAGACTCCATTCCTTTTCTGTTCCCAGCAAAAGCATCACACAGACAGAGAGAACCTTTGATTCTCCCCCCCCTCCAGCTCTGAAAGTATCTTGTCTCCTCATTTGTCATTTTGGTCAGGTGCCAGCGAAGTTATCTTAGCTTCTTAACTCTTTACAAGTGAAAGGGTTTTTCCTCTGGCCAGGAGGGATTTTAAAGGTGTTTACCCTTCCCTTTATATTTATGACAGACTCCAATACCGTCTGTGGGATGTCCATTGCATCTGGTATAGACATTGGTTTTGGCATTGACTATATTGATCCCTTGGCTATTTTGATCCTATATTGGCTTTTCAGCAGCAGCTGATTTATTTTGCCTATTCATCCTCGACTCTCTTCTGATACAGGAGTCCTCAGCTGTGGTGTTGCCCTCCTGTGATCCCAGGCTTGCAACAGTTGATCACTTTGGACTATGGACTGTTGCCCGAGTCTCCCTCAGTACCAGTTAAGAGACGTGCTAAAAAGGTGAATCCAGTCCTGTCATTGGCATTGAGGCACCCTATTTCAGTACTGACATAATCTTCGGCCCAGTGATACTATTCCCAGCTCCACACCTTCAGTACCGACCTGTTTTTCAAATACAGTACTGACATCTGCTCTGGTACCAATGACCTTTCCCATACTGAATTTCAGTGCAGCCTCAATATCCCAAGCAGTATTCACGACACCGACTATCATACAATCTTCTGTACCAATGCACTCTTCTCACTGGACTACAGACACATTGGGGCCCAGGCAGGTTTGACCGCTCTATTGCCTGCACACTCTTCAGGGGATTCCTCTCACTTGGGCTCAGAATCCTTCTCTACCTACTCCATCTCCTTCCAGGTACCAATCACAGAAGTCCTCTAGACCTTCTCTGGAGGAACAGCACCAGTACTAAGATTGACACTGTTCCTACAGCAAAGACAGAAGTTCTTGGCCTGGTACATACTGGCCTCCTGTGCCACATTAATTTTCTCGTTCGCCTCCTTGGAATCTTTGGGGATCTCCCTGCTCTGGAAGGTCCCAATCATTAGCTCACACCAGAACAAGGTCACTGAATCCTTCTATTGTCTCACCTGGATTGGAGAGAGAGACTGATATTGGTTCCACTGAACCTGACTCATTATCGCAGAGACAAGCCTTTCCACAGGAGAGTTTACTTGCTTGACTTCCTTTGTCATCATCCTCAGCAGATAATTTCATTCATCTTCACCTGTTTCAGAACACTTTAAGCTTTACCACAACCATCTGAGGAAAATGGCGACAGCCTTGAGCATCCAAGCTGAGTTTGTCCATAATCTAGTGTTCATAAACTGGTGGACCTTCAACCCCATGGAGGGTAACCCTCCCTATAAATGACGTTCTTTTGGAACTCACAAAGTCCTCATGGCAATGACAACTGCCTTACTTCCCACAGTGAAATGCACACATATGCCTCCCCAAAGGGTACTGCTGTGCAAAGTTCTCTGGCTTCAGCACACTGGGCGCGCAGACACCTGAGAGAATACATGAGTGCAACCATTCAAAGAAAAGAAATAAAATTACTATATTCTAGGGTGCTCCTAGCTTACCACACAAACCTGTTCAAGAGCATCCTTTGTTGATTAATTTTAAATATACAGGATGGCATTTTACTTTTATAAACTTTGACCCTTTTCTAAGCATATTTAAGCTTTCCAGATGGCGGTTCATTGCCCCTCTTCTGCAGTCTTTACTGAAACAAAACTTCCACTGACTTCAGTGGGAATTTTGCCCGAGTAAGCATCTCAGGATAAGGCCCCAGTCCAACTCACACTGAAGTCCATGGGAGTCATTCCACTGACTTCAGTGAGAGTTGGAGCAAGCCCTTAAGTGGGTGAGGTTTAACGTCTCTGCCAGATAGTGGTGATGTTGACAACAGAGAGTCAATACAGAGTGTTGTGGGAATATGCAAGAGCGAGTTGGTGAACTTGGACCTTGGGAGAAGGAAGAAATGACAATCTGTTGATTCTAATGACTGGCTTAATGCCTGAGTGTGCATTAACAGACAAAGGATGCCTTAGGGTAGGGGTATTAAAAAACAGTACAAAAGCAAGCAGAATTCACATCAGACTATGAGAGGGGAAAAAACTCAGTATGTTTCAAAACAAAAATATTTGTAGGAAAAAGCTCTCTCTTCAAAATGATTTGGCTGAGGTTCATCTTAATTTAAGTCTAATACTTCTAAATGTTATGCTATGCACACTAGATATGGAAAATGAAGAATTAAAGGTATAAAAATGTGACCATAGTACTGTGAGAGTTACTAATATTACTTAAAAAATTAAATCCCTCTATATAGCAAGTAAGGGAATAAGGTTCTTCATGCACAACTTTTGGATTTCTTTCTTTCTTTTTTTTTTTTTAAATAAATTAATTGAATTTAGTTTAGAGCTGGTGAAAGATGCAGGCTCAGAAACATTGGAATCAGGGCTGCAGTAGTGCAATATACCCTACATCAAGGGTTTCCAAACTTTTTACTAAGGCGACCCTCCAGCTGCCTTTTGTCTTTTTTTGTGACTCACCATTACATATATGCACCCTCCACCCTGGCAACCCCCAATCCCAAGCACTAACCCTCAGCAGCAGCTCCTGTCTAACAGGGCTGGGCCCAACTTCCTTCTTCAGGTGTGCAATGAGGTGCAGAGGGTCACAGAGCCCGTCTGTTTTTCTCCAAATGCCCCTCTGTCATGATGGAGGGGCAACCAGGCCAAATTTGAGAGAGTGTCACGGAGGGATTGCTTGGCCAAACCTGAATGGTGCACCAGGTCGCAACACCTGGAATGGGGAGGCAGGCCGGAAACTGCCACTGCAGGGTGAATGCAGGATGGGTTCACTCTCCAACTGCCCCCCGCAACCCCCTGGGGTCTCCTCTCTGCATCAAGCTGGGAAAAGTGAATGTTTGCCTAGGCCAGGGCCCAATGATGGGTCACTCCAGCCCTGGATGTGGCACCCCATCTAGAACCTTCCTGCAACATGCTCATGGGTTGTGACCTACTGTTTGGGAAACTCTGCCCTACACTGCTGTCTCAAAACACCGCACGCTGGAGCGGGAAGGACCATCTCTAGGGCTGAGTGGGTAGCTCAACAGTCACATTGGGATAATTATTCATTTAAATCATGTTTATAGTGCCATAAACTTATGTGGTCATTCAAAATTATAGAGTAGAATTATAGAGTGGAATTACAGCCCTGAAAACCATGGTTCAGTAAGGGATGGAAGAGATTACATAGCAGAGCATTAATGGAAGGAGAATAATGTTTACAGGAGCTGGGGGGAGAGTAGTGAGTAGTAGGTCTTACTATCCCTATATGAAAAATATAGAATGCTCTCCTGATAATGGTTGCTGGCCTGCAGGAAGCAGGGTCATGGTATCCCTCCACCCCTCAGCTTTGCTCTGACCACTTTTCTTGGGATGGTCACTGCTGCTGACAGGAGAAAGAGTCCCCTTTCTTTCTCCCCAGCATTACATAGCTAGGCTGTGAGTGACCTGAGCATGGGGATAGGGAGAGGAACTATTTATGCCCTCTCTGCATGACTTCTGATAAAGTAAAGACACTTTCCCTGCCTTGAATATGTCCACCACTCCTTGGTCTATTTGTTGAGACCACTGACAAACTTCATACAGGCTATGAAACAGTTGACAAAAAGTCTGTGACTACCAATTCAATTCATATAAGCTACCATAGAATCATAGAATATCAGGGTTGGAAGGGACCTCAGGAGGTCATCTAGTCCAACCCCCTGCTCAAAGCAGGACCAATCCCCAATTAAATTATCCCAGCCAGGGCTTTGCCAAGCCTGACCTTAAAAACTTCTAAGGAAGGAGATTCTACCACCTCCCTAGGTAACGCATTCCAGTGTTTCACCACCCTCCTAGTGAAAAAGTTTTTCCTAATATCCAACCTAAACCTCCCCCACTGCAACTTGAGACCATTACTCCTTGTCCTGTCATCTTCTACTACTGAGAATAGTCTAGAACCATCCTCTTTGGAACCACCTCTCAGGTAGTTGAAAGCAGCTCTCAAATCCCCCCTCATTCTTCTCTTCTGCAGACTAAACAATCCCAGTTCCCTCAGCCTCTCCTCATAAGTCATGTGTTCCAGACCCCTAATCATTTTTGTTGCCCTTCGCTGGACTCTCTCCAATTTATCCACATCCTTCTTGTAGTGTGGGGCCCAAAACTGGACACAGTACTCCAGATGAGGCCTCACCAATGTCGAATAGAGGGGAACGATCACGTCCCTCGATCTGCTCGCTATGCCCCTACTTATACATCCCAAAATGCCATTGGCCTTCTTGGCAACAAGGGCACACTGTTGACTCATATCCAGCTTCTCGTCCACTGTCACCCCTAGGTCCTTTTCCGCAGAACTGCTGCCTAGCCATTCGGTCCCTAGTCTGTAGCGGTGCATTGGATTCTTCCGTCCTAAGTGCAGGACCCTGCACTTATTCTTGTTGAACCTCTTCAGATTTCTTTTGGCGCAATCCTCCAATTTGTCTAGGTCCCTCTGTATCCTACCCCTACCTGCCACCGTATCTACCACTCCTCCTAGTTTAGTATCATCCGCAAATTTGCTGAGAGTGCAATCCACACCATCCTCCAGATCATTTATGAAGATATTGAACAAAACCGGCCCCAGGACCAACCCTTGGGGCACTCCACTTGATACCAGCTGCCAACTAGACATGGAGCCATTGATCACTACCCATTGAGCCCGACAATCTAGCCAACTTTCTACCCACCTTATAGTGCATACATCCAGCCCATACTTCTTTAACTTGCTGACAAGAATACTGTGGGAGACCGTGTCAAAAGCTTTGCTAAAGTCAAGAAACAATACATCCACTGCTTTCCCTTCATCCACAGAACCAGTAATCTCATCATAGAAGGCGATTAGATTAGTCAGGCATGACCTTCCCTTGGTGAATCCATGCTGACTGTTCCTGATCACTTTCCTCTCGTGTAAGTGCTTCAGGATAGATTCCTTGAGGACCTGTTCCATGATTTTTCCGGGGACTGAGGTGAGGCTGACTGGCCTGTAGTTCCCAGGATCCTCCTTCTTCCCTTTTTTAAAGATTGGCACTACATTAGCCTTTTTCCAGTCATCCGGGACTTCCCCCGTTCGCCATGAGTTTTCAAAGATAATGGCCAATGGCTCTGCAATCACAGCCGCCAATTCCTTTAGCACTCTCAGATGCAACGCATCCGGCCCCATGGACTTGTGCACGTCCAGCTTTTCTAAATAGTCCCTAACCACCTCTTTCTCCACAGAGGGCTGGCCACCTACTCCCCATGCTGTGTTGCCCAGCGCAGCAGTCTGGGAGCTGACCTTGTTCGTGAAGACAGAGGCAAAGAAAGCATTGAGTACATTAGCTTTTTCCACATCCTCTGTCACTAGGTTGCCTCCCTCATTCAGTAAGGGGCCCACACTTTTACCAAACAACTAGAAGATGGTAACACTTCATGTTCAGTATAATCATACTGTTTTTACTAGTGAAAAAAATACAAAGGTGTAACCATCTATTTTAACAGATGAGTCTAAACAATAAAGCTATACCAAACATCTTGTAAGTAGAGATAGTTTGGGAAATTCTGACTGGTATCACAAATGGCAAAAATAAAATAAAAATTTCTCCCCGCTAGCCAGTCCAGCTTTAAGAACTTTTGCCACAAACAAATTATATATTTTGCTTTTGAAACTAAAATGCAGGCATTGCATTACAGAAGAAAGCTGAAGGTCAATCCATCACTGTGTGTTAGTGAGACATGTTTGTTCTAACTGTTGCATGCATACACAATAAGGGGAGCCCAGAGCGGGAGGGAGTTTGTGTGAGTGTAGAGAAAACCTAGAGGGAAATACCATACCAAAAACTTGTCTGCAGTGTTGTTGTAGCCATGTTGGTATAAAAAAACTAGCAAATAGCTTATCTGCATAGTAGCTGTTTTTCTTTTCTTCCTCACACATTTTGAATTGGGATTTCATGGTATAGCCATGGTATAGGACCCCATTCCTAGAATATGCAGGGAAGCACTATGGAAGAGCAGGTGGCAAAGACACAGTTATACGGTGAAAGTGCAGGATACATAGGAGAATGAATGCTTGGAATGATCAAATAGATAAATGCCAATCCCCAGAACACAAGCTATTGGGAAAGCAGGAGAGTGCACAGGGAAGAGTGTGGACAGTCCACAAAAAAAATCTATGTTCCTCCCCCTGAGCTGCCAAACCTGCATAGTTCCCAATATTGTTAACAGGGAGCAGTTGTGCTTCCCCTAAGACAAGCACACAATTAAACCCTCCCTTCCTTCCTCAGTCCTACCCCAGACATTGAGCTGCCTACCACTAGCAAGTCATCTACATCCACACCATTTTCTCTTCCGTTTCTCCCCAAAACATGGTCTTGAAACTGGTAAGATTCCTGTCCAATGGAGAGCTCCAAAAGGAATGTAAATTTCAGCATCCTACTTACTCACCCCGACTGAACCTGATTCCTGTTACATTTCAAGCAGGACTTTTATAGCACAGAAAGAACCAGGGTAAGGTAACAGCAAGCTCCACATTGTACCATTTTAAAATGATTCCCAGAATGGCAAAGCCAAATTATTGTCCATGAGTTAAACTATACATAATTTCCATGAGTTACTGCCTAACTCTCAAGTGAAAGAGCAATTTATTATCATAGAATCATAGAATATCAGGGTTGGAAGGGACCTCAGGAGGTCACCTAGTCCAACCCCCTGCTCAAAGCAGGACCAATCCCCAACTAATAATTAGTTACGCATGGTCATGCCTCATAAGCACCGTGTTCATTTCTAGTTAGCAAATTTTAATTTTAAAGTAAGTGCAGTATGCTGTGATTTATAAGACAGACATGTAAGGATCAACCATATAATTTTACTTCTATATCTACCTGTTTAATAAAGGCATAAGATGCAAAGTGCAAGTGTATACGAGAGGTACATTTATTTTCTGGTGAGACAACATAATAGTTATCAGCTCAGTTAGTGGAGTATACAGTAGATTAGCCCTTACATAACTGGCTGTTTTACAATTATTTCAAGGATCTGGGAAAGTTTGCTAGCCTGGTGACGGTTTCCAAGCAACTGAGAGGCACAGGGCAGGACTTTTGCCTGGAGTATCAACCTACCTCATCTCCCTACTGTCAGGAACTCTCCAGGATCCAAATAATTTGTCTCCCTGCTGTTAGCTTCGAACCTTCATGCTGAACAATCAATGGGGCAAAGTGGATGTTAGTGTTAAATAGAGAGTCAATGGAGAACTATGGCAGTGACAAAACATGAAGAAAACTATGGCGGGAATGGAAAAGAAAAAGGGACTCTAGTATGGAGAAAACTGAGGAAATTTAGGAACCTGGGAAGGCATAACTGATTGGCAAGGGTGAGATCAGCAGCTGGGAACATAAGACCATACTGGGTCAGACCAAAGGTCCATCTAGCCCAGTATCCTGTCTTCTGACAGTAGCCAATGCCAGGTGCTTCTGAGGGAATGAACAGAACTGGAAATCATCAAGTGATCCAGCTCCTGTTGCCTATTCCCAGCTTCTGGCAAACAGAGGCTAGGGACACCATCCCTGTCCATCCTGGCTGCTGATGGACCCATCCTCCATGAACTTATCTAGTTCTTTTTGAACCCTGCTATAATCTTGGCCTTCACAACATCCTCTGGTAAGGAGTTCCACAGGTTGACAGTGCGTTGTGTGAAGAAATACTTCCTTTTGTTTGGAAGGAATTGGGTTATGCATTGGGGTGAGGAAGAAGGAAGAAGAAGCTGCTGATGAGACTAGTAATCCACAATGTTCAAAGAGTTCTCGACTATTTTTGATGGCAAGCAAATTTCCTTGTGTACTTCTGCCTGTGGCTGATATTTTCCCTCCAAACAAGTTTTCCATGAGTCTCACTTTCCTTGTGACAGAGAACCTGGTATTTGTCAATTTATTTTTCATAGGAGGTGAAAATTGGTAAAAGGAATTTTCTGAGGAAAATCCATTCAACCTCTTTGAGAGGCCATTTAAAAATGGGTGCGGAGAGACTGAGGCCTTGTATACATTAAGTAAATTATCAATGGTCCAACTACATTCATCAAACTACACTAGTGCAAGCCCCTAAGGGAAGAAAATGGGGATTTCCCCAATGCAGTTTACTTCTGTGAAACACAAAAACATTAAGGGGGTTCTCTGGTGTAACCATCTAGATAGATACAAATTTCCCTCATGTAGTCAGGGCCACTGTTTTCTTGCAACCAAGAACAACGGAAATGCCAATCAGAAGTAATTGCTTCCTTCTGAGGACAGATGTATGCAAAAGTTTAGAGACAGCTAGGGCTTGTCTATTCAAGGATAAAAGGTGTATTTTAAAAATGTGTTACGACATTTTAACTAATATGTTTAAAACCTCTAATGTAGACAAGACAAATTGTATTTGAACATATATTACCTGGTAGCAGTGAACCCTAGAATCCCCTATTAGGGTTCACCTCAGCCACCTAAGAAGTCAACAGACAAAAAGGGAGATGCAGGTGACAGCCCTATTCACCCCCATCACAGCACTGCTTTGTCTTCTCTGATACTAGCTTTAATGAAAGTCCATGAAACAATAAGCTTGGAAGGTGGATGAGATCTCTGGCTGCCCACACAATCGTGTCTAACTTTCATACTGGAGATCAAGAGACCCCTGAAGCACAATCGCTCTCTAGCAGCCCAGAAAACAATTCTGATTTATTCCCGAACCAGAGACTCTTCCTTTCTATGCAGAAATTTTGTAGTGAAGACTAGACATCTATTATACTTGGAAATTCAATTCTCCGCTGCTGAGTGATTGTACTAGCCAAACTATATTATAGCAGTCATATGCAGCAAACATTATAGTTAAGGCTGAAAGTAACTTTCAAATGTAAATGCCTTATTAGCATGCACTTGCAACTCTCTCTGAAACATGCTCCTTCAGGATAACATTTTTAATGCTTAGTCTGAGTTTAAGGTGATAGGTGTGTGTTTGTGTTTCTAAAAAATGAGCAAACTGTGTTCACTCATTACTGAGTTATGCAAATATGAAATAAATACATTTTCCAACTTAAAGACTTAATTTAAAAGGTGTATACAATCCAAAATTATTGTAGCATGCCTTTTTATATTATTCTAGGTATTATATCAAACTAAGGTCAGAGGTACATTAAAAATAATAGTTAATAGATAGATAAATATAGCTGGATATATTCCTATATATTATATATGTATGTATGTATAGTGCAGACTGCTCAGATTTAAAAATATTTACCTCCACTTAAAAAAAATATGTACATATTTCCACCTTGTTTTCTGAGCAGATAACTTCAAACTTGGCATGTAAATAGTCCTCGCTAAGGTTGAAAACAAAATAGCTTTAAAATTGAAACTAAGTAAATCCATGTTAGCAGACTTCCCTGCTGCTAGTATAGACTTCTAAGCATGCTCACAAGCTGTCAATTTAGGACACAATGGAAGAACATGTGTAGTAGGTAACATTGTGGAGCTGGAAATAAGAGGGGTTGTGAATTCACTTCCTCTTGAAGAAATTAAATATATTAATTAAAAAAAAATATTTTGAAGCTGGAGCTGGCTCAGTAGAGAGTGGGATTGCTCTCACGCCAGGAGTTCAGAATGGGAGTCACTTCTGCTTCCCAACTAAGTAGGGACTGTGATGCTATCTGTGACAACTAGTTTAGTATTTCCTACTATGTAAACAGATTCAGTATGAAAAACATAAAAATTAGGGAAGTTTTAAAATGCATAGTTGAAATTGCAGTGTAGAAAGTGTCTTTGAAGTTGTAAGCTACACAGATAGATACAGGGTACATCTGCACATATATTTACTTTAAGATAATTGAGTTCCAAACATTTTAAATATCAGCTGTTGGGCTTTGTACAGTTGACGCCTATTACAGTGGTTAGATCTTCAGACTCCTCCCAAGAGCCAGGGTTAGTAATAGACAGTATTCACCTCTACGCTGTATAAATCCCACTCTCAAAATCTTGATTTACAGAATCTTATCTAGAAAAAAGAAAAGGAGTAGTTCACTTCATCGGATGTAGCTCACGAAAGCTTATGCTCAAATAAATTGGTTAGTCTCTAAGGTGCCACAAGTACTCCTTTTCTTTTTGCGAATACAGACTAACACGGCTGCTACTCTGAAAAGAATCTTATCTGCTTTCATTTTATAAGAAAAAAAATTCTTCAGCTGTGAAGAAAACCTCAAAAATCAAGATAGGATATTTTTCTAAAAGACCTGCTCTAGGAATTATTTTGGTGACGTTCTATGGCCTCTGTTATACAGGAAGTCAGAAAAGATGATCACAAGGGCCTTGTCTGGGCTTGGAATCAGTGGAAAAATAAGAACTGAGGAAAACAGAGAGATTATACAGTTAGTCTGCACAGAACCTGGAACAATAGTTCTGAGAAATGTGAACTACCCCAATGTATTTCAGTGCGGTGGTAACTAGAACTAGGCAGGAAACAGATTTTCGGGGAAAAAATCTTCCTAATTTCAGATGAAAAATGAAGATCTCCAAAATTTTGTGAACCAAAATTTTTAAAAAATATTTTGGTTCTGGTCAATTGAAATATTTCACTTGGATAATTTTGAAATATTATGTTTTGATTTCAATAATTTTAAAAACACTATTTTATCCTAATTATCATAAATTTCAAAATGAAAAATCATTTTGGACTGGAAAACCAGATATTTTTCATTTCAAAAACTTTGAAAGAAAATATTTTGAGAGTTTTGAAAAAATTTTCAAAACATTTTCAAGTCAAGAAATTTGCTGAAACAAACCCTTCCATGAGAAGTTTCACTTCGCATTAATTGGCATTTTTGAGACCATACTTCACCAAAAAAAACTCATCCAGCTCTAGTAGCAACTCAAATGTTACTGAGACTACTTTAAATGTCAATATTTCAATTATTTCATTCCTTTCTTAATAAAGGACTCCCTTCACTCAGCTGCTTGCTGTTAGGTTGGTATCAACAAACATAGTTGCCTCCAATCTTAGCAAAAATCCTTCAGACTTTTTCCATTAGATGCATAGCAATTTCTTTTTGCTGCACTACACAACCCACCTCAGGAAACAATTTAATAAATGCATTGTAAAAAATAACCTCATTCTGTGGCAGATTTTTTTTTCCAAATGACAAAACTCACTATTACTGCCCTATTTCTTTGTTGGTAGGTGACACACCCAGATGTAGAGGGAGTATCAGGCAGCCAGTCCCTGGCATCTCCAGAGCCTGCAGTCCAGGGGCTGACTGACTGCAGGTGCTTAGGAACCTGTCTAGTAAATGGCCTGCATTTTTGCCTGGCAGGACAGAATGTTTAATGAGAACTGTGTCCAACCAGTCACAAATAAAAGCCACTTACCAGACAGAAATAGTGGCTATTGTGGGACCTACAAGAGATGAGGCATGTCCACTATGGCCTGTTTTATGGCATACTGTTCTGGTCTGGGAGGCTGGGACCCACTCAGTCTACCACCGTTTCAATTGCCAGATTCTACAAATTCTAGGATTCCTCTAATAGAATCAAGTCTTAAAGTAAGTGATGTATTTTAATGACCTTGTGCAACAATCAAATTATCTGTTTCAACACTTACAGGGGCTAAAAGGGGCTGTGTAGTTCCCCCATCCTCCCCAAAATTATATCTTAGTTTTTAAAAGATTAAAGTTTCCCTAATAGGCTGAGTGCAGTTTATTAAGTCATCATTTAATGTGGATTTCAGTGTGTTGTTTATTTTGCATCTTGGTTTTCAGTAAATGTAGGCAAAGAGATGTCACTAAGAAAATATGAAACAAAACTGAATTTTATGTGTAATAAATAATAAACAAAATAAACCCACACACACCCTCTAGCTATCCCAAGATAACTTTCTGTGGGAGAATGTGAATTTGAAAAAAAAAAAAAGTTTACTTCATCCAACCTCCTTAATAACCAGATGTTTGCAATCACGAAAAATACACTTTTAGCTGTAAATTTCTCTGTTCTGTAGCATTCAGTCTCTAAGAGAATTTACATAACAACATGTGACATATAAAATGCTTAAAGCCACCAACCATGACAGTACAAATTACAGTCATTTTTCAATACTCTGTGCAAGGTGCACCACTTCAGGCAGTTGGATTGGTTGCATGCTGTGTTGGTTTCTGTAGTGAGACAAGACCAGCATGCACTGCACTCACAAACAGTTTGTAGCCTTTGGGGATGTATTGTAACAGGTAAAAGAGACTGATCCACTTACCCGCCATAGGCTGGAATTGGTGGAGGGGGGGCTGCTGCACGAAACGTGTTGTACACTGTACGACCTCGACCTCTTAGATGTGCACCTCTGTAAGCAGCAGCTGCAGTTGCAGCAGGGTAAGGGAAGCCTGGCACTATGGGAAACACAAAAGAAACATAAAGAACTCCAGTCATGCTGATCGTTCCAATTTAAAACAAGATAACATAGTGAAAACGTTGCACACAGTTTGTGTGTATTCAAGCTTGTCTGTAACTGGGAGGGATGGGAGAGACAACCAAGCAAACTGTTACTCTTTCACAAAAGGCCAGATTTTCTTACAGAAAAATCTTTTCAAGCAAACAGGAGGCAGCCAACTGGGTATTTAGTTTAGGAAAAAATGTACTGGAGCTGGCTATAGCTCCCTTAGGGGAACCTCACTTAGAAGAAGCAAGTTGATTTATGGTAGCCCACACTATTAGAGGAAATTAATCCCTTGAGAGGAAACTCCCAGAGGGAGTAAAACTACCCTGCTTAAACTAAAGCTTCTAGTAACAAAGATGATAGTTAAGCTGTTGTGATTGCATGTGACTTTTACTGGACAATTCAATCATTATCAGTGTCTGAACTGAGTAACTTGGGTGAAAAAGGGGGATCAGAAGCATACAGCGTCCTTTCAGGAGATCTCAGGTGTCTTCTTCTGGGGATACAGTTTGATTATACAGGTACCTGCCATTTTCTACAATTTAGTGCATTCAAAGGCCAAAGTTGTATTATTCAGAAGTATCTCAGGCCTTGTCTACACTACAGGAGAAATTCAATCTAAACTACGCAATTTGAGTTACGTGAATAGCATAACTCAAATCAACGTAGCTTAGATCAACACACCACAGGGTCCACACTACGCGATACTGATGGGAGATGCTCTCCCGTTGACTCCCCCTACTCTTCTGAATCTGGTGGAGTACAGGAGTCAATGGGAGAACGATCTGCTGTCAATTTAGTGGGTCTTCACTAGATCCACTAAATCAACCGCCAATGTATCAATCGCCGATCGTCGATCCCCCAGTAAGTGTAGACAAGCCCTAAATAAGCCAATATAACACTCATCCCTAACAGTGATGGTTTAGCTACATAGGTCAGGAGCAAGAGAATCCCTCAATTATGTTCAGTTTAAATTTCCACATTAATTGTAATTCCATACAAGACTTTAAAATATTTCCATCAGAATTAAACAGTGACAAGCCAAAGTGTAAGTGTTTTGGGGACAAGGTATTATGTAAAAAGTCTATAACTCTAAAACTTTGCATAAAACTTTATAAATACAAATGAAAAAGTATGACACTTTCTGCTTTACTTTCTTTTCAAGTTTGTAGACCCATGTGTTGCATTACCTACATTTTTCCTGTGATAGGCATTGCTGGCAAATATTAGAACAGGTATGTTTTGAACAGCAAACCCATCAATGAGAGATAAGGAACTAAATTCAGGTCTTGTGTAACTCAAATTGCTTCAGCAGTGTTACACCAGGGCTGAATTTGTCTCAGTGTGTAAATACGGAAAGTGAATAAAACAAATATTACCCAATAAACCCTAATAAAAGCAAATGAATAGAGGTAATGATACATAACATGCTTACTGTTTTGAAGTTGAAAGATGAATGGGTTTGAATCCTGATATGTCTTTCATCAATTTTAATATTAAGTTTTAATAGAAACACTGAATTTGAAATTAAAAAAATGAAAAATTCATGATGTGCAAAAGCAACTGGCTGCCTGTATGAGGGAATATACTGTAATTATGGTGACCTATCCATTGTCACCTTGCTATAGTACCTTCCAGGCTTTACCAGATCCCGCTCAGCGACAAGCAGGTTTTACAGTAATTCTGCTAGGATTTAGACGTCGAGATACAACATGAAACAGTGCTATGGCAATATAGCGAAGGGAGAACATTCTTTTAAAAATGAAAATCCAGTATTCAGTTTTACACTTCTTTCTGCTATAATAATAAAAAAAAAAATCTGTCAAAATCAGCAAGAAGTATTTACAGGTCTTAATATATTGCCGCTCATTTTGCAAGAGTGCATATAAGAAGCCTTTTTAAAAAAGGAAATAAAAAGACTTGGAACGTGTTGTAAGGATCTTTTCCCTGGAACAAATGAAAACACATTTTATGCCTCTGGAATTCCACTAATTAACAGAAGCACTTTTCTGTACACATCAGTGAGTTAGAGTCATGCTTTCATTGCTCTGAACTAGCGATTTTTTTTTTTTAGAATCCCTTTAAAGTCATGCATATAAGACTTGACTACTGTAGGTACACATGAAATAGCTAATCACAGACGGCCAGATCCTGAGCTTCTCAACTCAAGGCTCAATTGTCCCTTGTAAACAAATGCTGTAGTAAGAGGTAGCACACTGCCTCATTGGGCTTCTTCCAAGACACACAGTGTATCTACTATGCCCTTCAGGGCTGCAAATTACTACCCCCCAAGAAGCTGGCTAGTACTGGAGCAAAGAAGCCAGGCCCAAGCACCACCCCATCGCTGCCCCCAAGAGAATGGAAGGGAGCAGTCCCTGTGCTCCTTGAGGAATCATTTCTAGCCCTCCCTGCTTCCACTGTGCATCCACATCCCACCCAGCTCTCCGTTTTTTACTCAGGAGAACCTCTATTATCTTCAGTTAGAAGTTGCATACAGTGAAATTTTAAACAATGTTCTAATGTGTTAATTAACAGCTGTAAATTCTAGTGTGGACAGGCTATAAACACTTTCACAGTTATGTTTTCCACCAGGGTCTCATTGGCATTAAGAGCACGACTCTCATGAGTTAAACGCAGTGTTAAGCGAGCCTGGGAATAAACAATCTGTGTTCTGTCTACACTAGAATTTACTACTGTATTAGTTAACATGTTAAACTGAAATAAAAAATTCCAGGGTTGACAAGACTTTTGCTTGAGCAAGGACTAAGTTAAAAGTAAGAGAGGACTTCAGGCTCTGGCTAAGACAAGTATTACTGTCCTAAATGGTGACCCAAGGGATCAGAAAAGATAAGTACTTCGTAGTGGTTCATTTTTAAGTACTTTAAAGAAAATGGTACCGGAAACTTTTGGGACACCTAAAAATGGATTTTTAAAACAGGAGGATGTCTATAGTAGGTGCAAGTCTCACCATATATTCAAGTGTAATTGACAATTGATAAAATTTGACAACACAAACAGTCAGGGCTAATTTCTGCCCTTGGCATTGCATTAGTGGTTGATGGGAGCCGTATGTGTATATGAGATGATAAAAAAGCAAAACTGGTGGTCAAAGAAACCCAGGCTAAGCTTGAGGTAGTTATTGTTGAGCATTGCTATTAAGAAACCAGTTGATATGATAACACTAACCTACGAATTCTTCATGGAAAATGTTCCATTCTATGTTTATCAAACTCTACCTATTGTCAGCATTTAAGTAATTTACCTTGTATAATTTTTCACTTTGTAAAATACTGCACAATTTTTTCCTATGTAAAATATGCATTTTGCAATTCATTCACCACTTCCTCTACACATGTGTACAACATGAGCCTATGTCCTGATTTTCTGAGCAGCTGAACTGTGATTTGTAGACAGTGGTATTCAAGGTTAGAGTTAGAATAACCATTTAGGCCATCTCACCATTGCTTTAAAACTTGCAACAAATGACGTTAGTGCAGTCAACCCAGGTCATAAACCATAGTGGAAGGGTTCAGGGATACCTGTGGCTGCCAGACAACACAAAGTTTATTTTCAGTATCCTCACCCAGCTTTAGGAAACAGCTTAAGGATGGGCCTAATAAAATCATTTGTATCATAGGAGGGGCATTAGCAATTTGAGCTGGACACATTTTTTTCAGCAAAAAAAATGAAAAAAAAATTTTTGGTTCAAAACAAAAAAATGTTATTTTGAATTTTTCAGTTTGACTACGGAACTGAAAGATCAATTATTCACTCTCCTCTATCTGTAATCTCAACTAACAATGAACCCAGTACCAACCAGCCAGAATTTACTCACCACGAGGGGCAAAAATCTAACTCACAGTTTGCAGGACTAAGTTCCCTTAGCACCTCAGTATGCCAACCTGGCTGAAACTCAACCAGTGAATGTACTATTACGAAGAGGGTCAGTTGTGTCTGAATCTCACAGCGAGAAACATCTGCTTCTGATTTTGAGCCGAGGCAGCTCATATTTAGCAGAATGTTTGGCTGACTAGATTTCTCTGATACAGTGATGGGGGAAAGGAAGCTTTCTTCCATCACAGCCATGGCAAAGAAGATGATATGACTTAAATCAGACCGTTTCTAAAATCTGAATACAACCAACTATCAAGAAAATGAAACAGTTCCATTAGCTCATCTAATAGTTACTGATTATTCTCTACTTAGAACTAACTTGCTACTTTGATAGTCACATCTGAATGGCATTCTAAAATAAGTTAGTTCCTAAATCTCCACATTACACAGAAATTTAGCTTCATCACTTTGATACTGCCTAAAACCTAAAAAAGAAGAAATGAAAGGCCTAACTCAGGAAGTATTTATGTTGGCCTAGAGAGAGAATATATAAATAATTTACTGCCATAGTTTAAAAAGAAAAAAATCATAGGTGCAATGTATTGGGAAGAGTCCCTGTTGCAGCTTATTGCGATAGATATTTAACATGAATCAAAGTGAAAAAGCTGGTATCATTCCAATGAAAATTGAATTTAGCCCGTAAACTATAATGGGCTACATTAAGTCTTTCCAGATGATCATGGTACAAGCAACCTTAAAATACACACCAACAATGTGTCTTGTGGACTGCAGAGGGTGAGGAAACAAACCATCACAACTATTCAAAGTTGTTTCTTATATTCAGAAAACACTTCAAATGTGTTCTGCTACAAAAATTCACCACAGGTCTCTTACATAAGAAGTAGATTGCATATTGTGCCTATTGACCTTAGAGGATTCATGCTGGTATATGTGTATAGCTTAAGTGAACCAATCATATGTAGAAACCAAATATGGGCATGAAGACAAAGAGAAGAACTTAACCATTGAGTTCACAGCTGACATTTAATGAAACCCGAATTTCTCCCAAGAGATATAACGCATACTGTTCTTAAGCATTTCTGTATTAAATGAACTTTACAATTGTCTAGTATGATATCCAGACTCTAAACCTCAACATGTGCATTGGAAAATAAAAGCTAGATGCACAAATCTCTCAAGCCTTGATGTCTCAAGAGGAGGAACACAAACCAGTTCAAAATACTTGAGGGTTATAAACTGTGTATTAAAGTTTTAGAGCTTTGGGTTAGATGGAAGAGTAGCAGATGCAAAAACCAACAGGGGAGCAGATTATGCAACAAAGCCATAAAAATATACAACCGCTTTAATGGGCAATTATTCTTTGGATTTGTGCTCTGGTTTGAATTTGCATGAGAGTGCCATATGTGTAAATAAAGGTGTGCCATCAAAATGGATGAGAGAATCTACCACTCCTCATCCCTCACTCTATACAAACTACTAGGTCATTTCCTATCAAGAGCCTTCAAATATTTTACACTAAAGGGTTTTAAGGCTACGTCTTGGTTGAATCAGTCTGTGGCTAATTTACTGTAAGATGTTTTAATTGTTAAAAAGGCAGGAACCAAATTTACATAAGTCCCATGGATTAGAAAGATCCCTGTTGAGGAAATCCATCAGAAGTGCTGGACAATAAATTACAAACAAAGAAGTATAAGCAGTAACATGCTGAGAATAGATAGAATAATAAGTATCATAGTGAATTAAATTTTCAGCAACAGAACAAGGACATTATGCTGATGTACACTGTTGTGAATATTCAGTTGACCTAATATTTTTCTAAATTGCAAAAGATCTCAAATATGTTTTCCAATACAACTTGCTTTTATACAAGTCACAGAATTATAAACAGACTATTTAGAATCATGCCCCTAGGTCTTTGCATTTAAATCTAAATCCAAAGAGTGTTCCAGTTCAAATTTAAGCTCTGTAAGCACCCTTTTTAAAATAAAATGGATTTTAAGCCTATATTTATTTTAGATAATTTTATAGTCAACACATTAAGCAAATTCATGATGCTTACAAAAATATCAACAAAATTATTTTGCATCTGCTATTTTCAATCCATGGGAAGTCTATCTCAGGGCCCAATCCCTACTCTACTGATGTCAATGGAAGTTTTGCCATTGATGTCAATGCGTGCAGAGTTGGGCCCCTTATTTCTTCCATTCACAGTGCTTTCATTCTTGAAACGCTTACTTGGGATTATTGAAACAATCATTTCTTTACCATTGTGCCAAAATACATGTCAATATTAGACACTGTTGTTTAGGAATGAATAAATCTGCATTTTGGACAAACAGTTTCTTATAGGACATTCTCATTTGAAATGCATTGAAAAGGAAAACAAAAATCTCTAATTAATGTACAAGTCTAATCACCATTCTCCACATGGAAGAGTAATTTTTCACTGTTCATTTGCTTGGTGTAATCTCCAAACTGACATAACAGAAAAGCAATGGCCTATAAATCTGCTCTCATTTGTTTCTTTAATATTCATATTCCATTGAACTACAGCTGCTTGTTGCTACAGTCTATTACAACATGCAAAAGTGTCGATAAAAATACTATGAAAGGCAAGATGTGTTTCTTCATGGCTGCGTGTGCCATTTATTTTGAAAAAAAAAAAAGACAATAAATGACTCGTGGATTGTCCCTCCGCTTGCTGCATGTTGAGCGATTAGTGATTAATTACCTTGCTGCAAATTGACATGGCACAAGAAAACTGACACAGCCCTGATTAATTAACTTTTTATGTGAGACAGATAGCTACAAAACATTGTGGCCTGTAATTGAATCCCTTTACACAACATCACTACATAAAAGTTTCAAGTCAAACCCAGATTAGTCCAAAGCTTCACCATAAATGTTGCATAGGTTTTAGCTTTTAATGAGGACTATGTACATATTTCTCAAAATAGCAGCTCTGAGAGCTATTGAAGGAACCATATGAAATCTACAATGTTGCTCAATTACACACACACACACACACACACCCCCAACAAATATGATACGATTTGCCATTCCAGAGCACACCATTGATTTTTCAATCTAATAAAATGCCCTAAGCAGATGTATCGTTGACTTTTCAGCAGAAGGCAACCTCCCACTCCTTAATAAAGCTAGCTTTCTGTTGTACATAGGAAGGGGTTTTCTTCCTGACACCCGGGACAAACAATTGGTGCCATGAAGCTTAATAACTGATTAGCCTTATCTTAATACTATCCAACTCCTTTTAAAAATCCAATTACTTAACTACTCCAGCAATGACTTGCACATGCTGAATAGCTCCCTTGAAAGAAAGAACATTTATTTATATTTGTTCTAAATGTATACAGTATTAATTTCTCTCTCTCTCTCACCTCCTCCTCTCCCACCATACCTCCCCACTACCACCACCACCAAGAAAAATAACAGCCACAGGAGTCAGTGAATACCGACGCTATCATGTCCGGGGAATACCTTTTGCACAAAGGAGCCACATCTGGCAACCAGGGCCAGGAAATAAAAATCAGTCTATACTACTAGCACTCCTATATGTCATATCTCTTTTACATGGTGTTAAAGTAAATGAAATCTTTGGAGAAAATGTGGCCACATGAATTCCTCAGTCAAATGGGAAAATGCACTTTTTATTTAAAAAAAAAAACCCACCAAGATACTAAGGGACAGATGAGAAAACTGAGCATGTTACAGACCTCTGTAACAACACAAAGGTATGTCACTTTGATCAGTTAGTAAATGGCATAGTTGGAGATCCGCCTATTTATGGTATAGTTGATAACAAAGGCAAAGCAAGGTTATTGTAAGAAATGGACTTGACATTGCAAAGACACAGTGGATATTCATGTTTCACAAAAGAAAATGCTCACAAACACTGAAGTGAAGAAATGGGGTGCATTTAATAAAAAATGAGTACCAAGGAATCCATAATGAAAGGATAAACAAACATCAAACACTAGATTTTCTGCAAAAAAAGTGGAAACACACAAAAGATCACAAAAATGTCCAGCATACACGATGGAGTGTCATATATGTAATAAATACAATTTTTAAGCGTGTGCATATTGCCAAGAAACAAAAGCAAAATGCATTCATCAGGAGGGCAAAGATCTGAAGATGAAAAATGCAGAAACAGTTTTTTGTTGGTTCTCAAATATACAAAACAAGATTTTAAAACAGACATGTTTGATATACTTGAAATAAATACTAAATTTCAAAATAGACATTCTCCCTCTAATTTTCTTAGATACGCTTACATGCCCATGAATCTCTGTAAGGTATTGAATTCCTTCCATTTCTGCAATTGCTGCTTTTTATTTGTTGTTGTTCAAGCCAAAACTCCTTTATCACGATGTATGTATTATGTCCTACCTACATAGATAATCCCATTCAGCTTGTTCTGGCATTTGTTTCTGTTTAATTTAAAGTTCTTTGCTTTGGCACACTGCAGAATATTATAAAAAAAAAAAAGAGGAGTCCTGTGGCACCTTAGAGACTAACAAATTTATTTGGGCATAAGCTTTCGTGGGCCAGAATCCACTTCATCAGATGTTTGAAGTAAAAGATACAGGAATATGTAATACATGAAAGGATGTGGGTTGCTTTACCAAGTGTTAGGTCAGTCTAACGAGATAAATCAATTAACAGCAGGATACCAAGGGAGGAGAAATAACTTTTGAAGTGGTAAGAGAGCGGCCCATTACAGACGTTGACAAGAAGGTGAGAGTAACAATAGGGAGAAATTAGTATTGGGGAAATTAAGTTTAGGTTTTGCAATGACCCAATCACTCCCAGCCTTTATTCAGGACTAATCTGATGGTATCTAGTTTGCAAATTAATTCCAGTTCTGCAGCTTCACGTTGGAGTCTGTTTTTGAAGTCTTTTTGTTGAAGAATTGCCACTTTGAGGTCTGTTATTTGTGACCATTTGTTATTGAGTGACCAGAGTACCTTCATGTATTTATACCTGATTCTGTATCTCCTCAGTTTTTTTTTGCTGATACAGACTTACACAGCTACCACTGAAACCTGCAGAATATTATGTAGTCCTTCATTCTGTTGTTCATAATTTTTACCACAAATCAGCACACCGTCACCAATTTACTTCCACTCCATTCACATGCTCAGAGATCTCAAACATGAATCAATGGTATACCTTAGGAGCTGATGCAATCCCAAAGGAAAATTACTTATACAATGTATCTACCAAAAGGAGAGTTTTGCACAAACGTTATCACCTAGGATCTTTCAAAACACTTGGCTTGCATCCAGACTAGCAAATACTTTTTGCATTTAGATATATAGACATGATTTCATCAACTATTTTCTTGGGGTAGCACTCATGTTTGATGGTCTTATTCAAATCTTCTGGATCTGTACAAATCCTTAATTTGCTTGGGTTTAGTAAGTCTCCATACTATTAACCAAGTCACTTGGTGCTTGTATTTTCTTGTAATATGTAATTTTACCATATGGTTAAATTCAGTTTTTATTTTAATTCTCAGTGTTAATGAGATTTTACATGGTACACATTTTTGCAGCATCTGGGATCTATATCATTGTGATGTATAATATCATTATTGCATCACAGTCTGTTAAACATGTCATCCAAATCTTTTATGATTTTTTTTTTACATTCAGGTCAGTAGGCAAGTTATACATCCATCTGTATTTGAAGACTGAGATTTAACTCGAGAATGCATAAGGCTTCAAAAAGAAAAGGAGTACTTGTGGCACCTTAGAGACTAACAAATTTATTTGAGCATAAGCTTTTGTGAAGTACAGCTCACTTCATCGGAGTTGAAGGCGTTTCATACAGAGAACATGCTTTTAAGGATATGAATAAATAATGAAAGTAAGATACAAAAGGAGGAGTCTGAAAAATACAACTCAAGTTCTACCTATTTCTGAAATCAAATTTTACAGGCTCAGATGAGAAACACTAATTTACTTCAATGTGGTCATTGAAACCCATTCTTTGACCCAACCCTTAAATCTGTTAATTTATTATACTATCGTAAACACCTCAGGGCTGCATTTGCGTTCTACTCTGAATGAATCTGAAACAACTGCCAGATCCAATCATAAACATACCTGTACGGGAAAAGGTTTGCCAGACTGAACAGAGTCCAACAGATGCTGGTTATAGATGCGCAGAAAAAAAGTGTCACCACCTAAGATTTGGAGTCAGATCCCTCCTGGCAGGCCAAGGCAAGCAGGCAATACTTGCATCCTTTGCTGACAAATACTTAATGCCTTCCTCAGGGATGGCTCCCTGCCATACAGCCTCAAAAACAGAATGGTCTCCCCCGTCCTCAAGGAACCAGCACTTAGAGCAAAAGGCCCCACCAACTTCCACAGAGTCACAACTCTCTCTTTCCTAGGGAAGATTATTGAGAATTTGGTAGTGACCTGATTCCAGCAACCTTAAAACTCTACAGATATCCTGGACCCTCCTAATCTGGCTTCAGACAAAGACTCAGAACTAATCCAGCACTGATAGGCAAGGGACACGGGGGTGACAATCATGCTGATTCTTCTCAACCTATCAATCACCTTTGACATGGTTGATCATGAGATGCTGTGGATCCACTGGAAGGATTCAATGGAAAATATTATGTTGGCTACATTCATTCCTTTTCAATTTCTCCCCAAAATGGAGCTGCTTTTCCTCTCTAAGAACTCCTCTACCATGTATGTCACTCAGCTTTCAATCCTACATCACTCCTAGTTACCATCCACTTACACCCATTAAAACGGCAAATAAAGAAAGACAATATGGGCTATAATCCAAACAATATGCTGATAACATACAGCACTATGTAACTTTTTCATCCAGGCAGACACCTCTATTTTACACACACCACAATGATTGGGAAATACTGGAGTATGGATGAAGATAAGAGTGTCTTAAATTAAATACATGAATGACTAAAGTGTTGCTAATCAAAAGTGCTGATTGGCTCTGTAGAACTGGTTAAGCACCACCCCCATCTACTTCAGTCTGGCCACTAAGATTCAAGGTCATGCTGGAACTTATCCAAGCTGGAATATTAAAACCCTATCTGCCTTGGTCCACATAAGAAATTAAAGAAGACGCCACAGCTAGTATACAATCCATCAACTTTCTCCCAAGTGGAATTCGCCAAAGAAAGCATATCACACCAGTGCTCCACAATGTGCAATGGCTTCTCTGTAGTGATTCATGAACTTTTAACTGACTCGTGCACTCCATTCACTAATCCATCTCCTCTGGGAGCACTTCTACCATTCTATACTTCAACAGAGTGTCAAAGACCAACTGTTTTAAAAACAATTAACCTGTCAGATAAATGTCCCCAAATGTGAAATTTCCCCCAAAATTTGCTTAGCCCCAAGATCCAAACCCTAGGATGGGCAATATTCATCCCTGTACTAGTCACAAGTTTAAGGTATGATATCTGGTGAATCATTGGGAGGTTTATTCCATTAGAAAAGGAAATTTTCAGCTTTCCAATGGAAGATATAAAATATGTTTAAAATACAGCTCTAATAATTATGATATAATTATAATATTATAATATAGGTCCTTAAAAGTGTGAGATGATTAGGTATGGAAAAATCTAGTTGATATCTTTTACATGTTTCTAAAAAATATTAGTTATGTTTCTCTCTCATTCAAATGCTTTTATTATTTCACTCACAATAACTAACGTACCTGGCTTTACAGAGAGACAGATGATAAAAAAGTTAAAACTCTCTAAAATATTTCTATTTTTTTCTGTAAAATATGTATCACATACAGAATACACAAAGATATAGTATAAAGGCTTCATTGTCACTCAGTTGGGATGGAAGATTAGAATATATAGTATACATGCACATATATATTTGTGTGTGTGAGATGCGGGATTGTTTTTGTTTTTTAATACAGGTTTTATTAGGATTAGTTTGGGATGGTATCATCAGTGAATTTGGCAGCTCATCTACAGAAAAGGATTTCCTTTAACTTCAAGCACTGCTTAAATTAGCTGGCATGCAGAAAATGCAAAGGACACAAAGATCTTTAACATTTTATAAGTTTATAAGAGACAAACTGCCAAATCCTGTTCACATTTATATACATGCTGCTCTGGCCAGTCAGGCTCTGCACCTAAGTAAGGATTTTCCTCATTACCTGATATGACAGCTTCCTCCAATGCATTGTCTACACTGAACTCCACAAGAACTAAGGTGCCTTTGTACCAATCACAAGAGAATCTAAGGATCCTTTTGCCATGACAAAGAATTATGATTGTAGAAATCAAAGTAAAGCACTCTGCAAAATGTTCTTCACAATGGTATGAGCTGAGCTGATCGATTTCTCAAACAAAAATGTAAACATGCATTTACAGCCTCCGGAAACTCAACACACAGCACAATGGTGTAAACTCCCTTGTTATGATAAACAAAGAGGCAATACAAAGCAGAAAATGTTATCACCATAGGCAGGGATCCAAACTGTATGTAGCATGGGTCTAAGTCTCCTCTCTTTTGCTCCAGTGTAAATCTGTAGTAGCTCTATCACAGTTACCACCATGTAAAGTTAGTATGAAAAGACAATCAGGTCCTGTAAGTGAAGAATGATGTCTCTAACTAGGAATGCGAATAACCTATGAGAGCTGGAAATTAAGTTTCAAGAAGATATGGTTACATTACTTGGCTTTAAATGTGCAAAGAAATCTAACTATATTTAATATTCTAACCATGAGTTTTATTGTAATTATTTATTTGTCTCACCTGTTGATTCTTTTAACAATCATATGTTACATTTATATGCAAAAAAAACTTCTCACCATAAGAATAAAAGGAACAGAAATCAAACCCATGAGAAAGATACTCCCCCCCCGCCTGCCTCAGTCTGCCATGCCTTCACCCCTCTCCTCCTTCAAGTCCCTCCTCAAAACTCACTTCTTCCACAATGTCTTTCCTCCTTAGTTCTCTCCTCAGGCGACTGTTATCACTTGATGACTGAAAATCTTTACTCCTTTAAGATAGAAAAAAATCCAAACAAAAATGGTGGAAGCACTAAGAAGGTGTGCTGAACTTCACCTGGTCAAACCAGTTGGTTTCATCACTTCTCATCCTGCCTCATCCCAATGCCTCTGGTGTCTATTTCTGTTGCCTACCTAAATCATAAGATCTTTGGGGCAGAGACCTGGTCTACATACTTCTTTGTAAAGTGCCAAGCACACTGTTTGTATAGTGCCAAAAAGTAGTAATGCAAACACCATTTGTCCTCCCCAAGGGCTGGAACCATGTCCTGGGGTACAACTGTCCCTCTTGGGGGAGGTGGGTGCAATTTGCAACCTCTGATCCAGCATGTGTGAATCAAGCCCTGCAAATTCAGATTTTCAGAAATTAGAAATGATTGATACCCAAACCGAGACCGTACACATTTAATATGGTATTCTTTTCATTCTATTTAATAAATTGTATGTTGGTTTTATAAGTAATATATTTGGAAATCAGTGGTGTTACTTCTGATTCACCGTAGTGAAACTTAGCTCAAGATCTGCCCCTTGGTCTGAAATATTGGCCAAACCATGTTCAAAACCACTTTTATATCAAAGATAATCTTTTTTTCAGAATAAGGGTAATTCCAACATTTTTGTCTGCAAATGCTAATGTAAAACATGGGAAAATATATAAAAATTTGGGAAACTTGAAACTGATGAAAGTGTTTGATTTACAGAATCAGATCACATAAGGGAACTATTCAAACATTTTCAATGTTCAAACATTTTTATTTTCATATTTACTCAGAATGAAGCATTTTAGTATGACCTATGCAAAGAATTAAGTTCTTTTCACATTATTCCTGCTTACCACCAGATAATTTTTTCAAGCCATAAATAAATGCAATGAATTAATTCAAGAGACACATCAAAGATTCCTTAGTAGCTAAATGTGCAGTAATGAGGTTTTGGCACTGTGGAAGTGATGTTTGTGATCTGCCTACTAAAATGTATTGACAATTCCCTCTGGGTAGGATTTTTGTAACATTTCATTTAGCAAGGGAGAATGAATCTCAGTCCTATAGTGTTTAACTTGGCAGGTCTGCAGAAGTTACATGCAAAGGTTCTTTTTGTTGTTTGAATGAGCAATACAAGGCAAACAAAAACACGAAGTTGAAAATACAATGCTGTACTACTATATCTATTAAATTAGATTAATCTATTACTTTATCAGAACATGAAGCAGTTTTAATTTAGCTTTTAGGTGCAAAAGTAGACACATAATTCTGTAATGCTCCACTTTAAACCCTTTTTGATCTACACACCAGTCCACAACTACTTACTGCATAGTCTCTTCCCAACTGAAAACCATGTCAGCTAGAGTGGGACAAATTCAGTCATGGTGTCATTCCAATGAAGTCAATTTAGGCTGAATTTGGCCAATTATGTCTTAAACACAAACAGTACAAATGCACAGAACACCTGCCTCAAAAGCACAAGAGCCAAACAATCTTGAAGTCTCAGAGGAATGCCACCACCATCATCACAATGTACACTATTATGTAATCACATGTGAATGGCAAAGCAAACATGAATACTGAGTTAAGGCCAAATTTCTGCATGGAATGCCTCCATTAATAATTCAGTGCAGAAATACACTTAAAATTACCTTTTTAAATATTTCTTCAGACTTTCCGAACCCTGTGAAATCTTCTTGGTATTTCCTGAGTCATGGAAGATATCCCAGAAGTAGACATTATAAATTCCAGTGGTCCTACTGCAACCCCCTTTAACAGAGATGCCACAGAATGCATCATTCTGGGGTATCTTCAGAGATGCCGGACATATCAAGAGGATTTCACAAAAGCAATATTCTTTTAAAGTTAGTTAAATTTTATTTCTGTGCCGAGTGAACGACACAGCCTGGTGATTTAGGATATATATCTAGGTTTCATTTAATGTTCATTTTTGCTGTGCAGTTAAAGGGGCCTAATCCCCCATTCATGCACATGGGATTTATGCATGTAGCTCCCCTTCATACTAATGGGAATGACCGCACCACCACTAAAGGTGGGGCAGAATTTGTATGGGTTTACCCAAAGAAGGACAGCTCTGCTTTGTGGTTGGCGCGGGGTGGGGGGGCGGGGTGGAAGAAGGTCAGAAACTGCTGCAAAAGGTGGTCGGTGGTCAACTTTGCAGCAATGACTCATCCCCCCAGGAATGTGCATAAAGGTATGAAACCTGGTGAATGGCAGGCTGGGTTAGGACCTGCTGTGGTCATTATGCTAGTCGCCCCTTTTAAAGGGGGGCTGGGAAGGAATTTTTCCCACTCCACCAGAATTGGCTTCTGTGGAGTGTGGTTTTTTTCTGCCTTCCTCACAGTGGCTGTGAGGATGGACCTTTTCTGGTGAACAGAAAACGTGGTAGGCCATATGTCGCAACTTATTTTGTAACATTGGGAGGACGTTCAGTGCAGGTACTCCATAGGGAGGGCAGCCAGTGTCCAGATAAATGACCTGGTAAAGGATTTAAAAGGAGATACTGGATAAAGAAACAGAATGGGGGAGGGGGTTCGGGGACTCCCATGACCGGTACGGCAGGGAGCCAACTGCCCTCCCCCCGACTCCATTCTCATAGCCCTCCTTACGCCTCTTGAGAGCCATGGGTTGGCTGGGGGACCTGGAAGGAAACAAAGCTGGGCCTGGTGAAAGCCCCAGAGAATTGATTTGAATAAGCATGGATTTGCCTGCACTGTACCCTTTATCTGCTGGGTAGTCCCAGACATCTATATAATAAAGTTGCAGCTTGATTAAAACCTATAACAAGTCTCCTGTCCTTCTTGCAGTATACCCAGACAATTCCCCACATTTGTTCCATGTGCGTCAACAGGGATCCTGCAGTTTCCAGTTTTAATGATCCTCCACTCACTATTTACAATAAAGCCTCTGTGAAGAAAAAAAAGAATATATATATAGATATATATAATGGAATCAAAATGTATCTATAAAACATAAAAGAGACATGGTGTGTCACTTTAATAGAGTAATGCACAAACAAAACAAAATCACCAGTACTGAAGCTTTTTATAACCTGATTTATTTTTCAGACTCTAATTTAGGATTTTCTCCCGCTACTGAAATCTGATGAATAATTTAGAATAAAAGATAGTCTCTAATGCAGCAAGACAGATTTTTAAAGGAGTGGAAGGCATTTTCATGATCCACTTAAGAAAACTTAAGCATTTAAAATATTTCCTGTCAACAATATCATAGGACCAAAGGTTTCCGGGGAATTTCTTGAAACAACTGCCTTCCCACCTTTCAAAAACATCTCATCTTTGCCTTGTTGTTTTCTGGTTTCTTGTAAGCTAAAATCCCAGGGCAACATAGTTTATTGTTTTAATATCTGTCTGACACAAAACAAAAGTATCCTCTGGTGACTACTTATCTGTCATATGTATTTCTGTGAAAGAAGGATCAAGACAAATGAGATGTTTTGGGCACATCATGGGATTGTAGGTTTGGCATTGATTGAATTTTGCTTTTTTTAAAAAAGCTAACAAGGTACAAATTTGAAAAAACACTATCTATATTTATATTAAGGACAGGGACTTTAAGAGTATTGAGCACTAAATATTTTAATATTAAATGTTAAACATGGTTTATTTTATTCCGAACAAAGAATGAACAATGAAGTAGTTCACAAACGGGGCAAATAAAGTGAGGGAAAAAAAGAATTTTCATAATTAAAACAGCTAAACTAGAAGAATCCCATTTTAGTGACACAATGGGCTGTAAACTTACTTTCTATTAATTGAACTCAATGTAATGACATTTTCTATATTAGAATGAATAACTAGTGATCTGGAAATTCATTTAGACCATTAGTTTAATTACAGAAACTGATGGAAGTTTTATCAGACAATTACGTAAAGAACAAGAACAATGTGGGTCTGATTTATAAGCATGTGTACCACCTAAATCATTTTTGCCGAATTCCACTCCACCACTCCACACAAAATTGCAATCAATATATCAATTAAAAAATATGCTGCCAACTTCAAATGCCCTTGAGTATGATAAAATAGAATAAATGAATAGATTATTTTTGCATTCTGATAACATTTTGCTTCTTTTAAGTCTGTCACGTTGTTATAATATTAAAGTTTTTTTAATCAAAAATGAAAATTGGCATGTGCATTTTGGAGCCCTTAAGCTTGTTTACCGATGATGAAAAAATTCTAATATTCAGTATACGTTCTATAACAGAGATAGTGTCCCCAATTCTGCTCTCATTGAAGTCAATGGCAAAACTATCTTATGGGAGTGCAAAACAAGTGGAAGGGAGCTCCTGGTATTCCTAGATATGCACTCATAATCATATCAGTCTAGGTAAGAGCATATAGCATTTACCATTCATATGATATATATGGAGGATGTCTAGTATTCAGTGGTTACAGATCCAGGTATGTGGTATACACAATCTCTTCAGTCCTAACTCTCCTCTGGTGCATGTACAGAGCTCCTGCTGAGAATACAAAAACTGCACATGCACATCAAAAGGCATGATTTGACCAGATATTCCTATGTATGCATCTGAAAGTAATGCAAAGCTTAATGGTTTTTAGCTTTTGGGATGGATTTTCAAAAGCATTCAGCTTTGGTCCAACTTTGTTTCCACTGGAGTCAATGGCTTATCTCCCATTGTCTTCCATGGGAGTAGAGTTTAGCCAACTCTGAGCTCTTTCGAAAATCCCACTCCCTGTTGTCGGATGGGATCTTTGCTACAGCAACCCAGCTAACTGGCCAATTTTAGTTAATGCAGGGGTTATATCAGTTGGCTGCTCCCTAGAGTACAAATTTTTTCTGTTGGTAGCTGCTGCTCCTTTCTGTAGACTGACTGACTGTTTTCCCACCCTCTTCCCTATGTTTTGTCTTCAATGTGTAACTTATTCTATTCCATTCACTACACAGTGAAACCTGTACTAAAGACTGAGCACTTGCAATATGCAATTCCTTGTCTTGAGCAAATATTTTAACGCTTCCATATCTCGTGCACTGACTACCTCATTTCCATGATCTGTCTACAAAGAACACAAAGAATTTCTGTGAAAGTCATCAATAATACCAGAGATTTCTTTCTATGACTTGTGGAAGGGTCATGGATATGGTGGAAGATTCACCAAGTCCAATGAAGGGGATGCTGGACTTGCTCCCAGAAACAATGTTGCTTGTTCCCTGTGATGGATAGGTAGTTGCAAAGGATGATATACCAGCCATATCTGCATGCAGTTAAAGGTAGCTTCTGGAATTTGTAACTATGGATTGGGATTGTCACCGTCCCTTTTGTTTGGCCACAGCTGTTGAGCTCCTAATGCTGATGTTGTAGATCATGATGATTATGCTTTAACTCAACAAAACTACATGCTTTTTAACAAAGTAAATATGGTGGCAATTTATTTTATTTTCATTCTTTTTTTTAACTTATTACTTTTATATTTAAAATGTCAAAGTATATAAAGTATATAGGATAAAATTGGAGCCTTCACTTTTAGAGTGTGTCTGTCCATGTGCATATATAAGCGTACTTGGCTAGATCTTATCCTGCATTAGGGAAATTTGAGCTTTTTAGAATCATCCTCCACTAACTTGGGGTTACACAAGGGCAAAAAATATCCAATATATTTTTTTCATATTTTAAACATAATATAGATCTGTTTTAGCAGTAGGGCTAATTGGGCAGCTTCTGCATTAGAAATAGTGGGGAAGAGAGGCATGAATACAAAGTGAATTCATTTATAAATTCAGATGAATATTTGTATCTTTTTTACAGTATTTGCCCAGTTCTAGTAGTAGAGTCTATGAGGAACAAATAACAGCTGTCAATTATAGGCTACCTTAGGCACTTTTTTCTATAGCGTTATCAAAAGATCAGATACTCTCCCAGGGATCAAACTTGAGGCAGTTCCGCTTGTTGAGCAGCTCTAGTATTTGGTGATTAAAGACAGACTCCAGGTTCTGTGTCTCATTTTCCATTATTTAGAAAGAAGCTTTTTAAAGAGATGAAAGTCTCCTCTGGAAACACTAATTTTCTGAAGTGGGGAGGAGTGAGAGGAAGAGGGGCTCAAATGTATTAGTCTCAAAGGGCCAAATTCTCTGCTGCACCAAGTGCCTGTCAGTGCTGCCGCAAGGTTGTGCACCACAGGGAAGCTCAATATGGTTCTCTGCTTGATCTCAGTCTAGGTCGCAGCAATCATTTGACTGCTCTAATCATGGCAAGGGAACCTCCATGGCTGCACTCAGGTTACTTCTCCTCCTGCCCCTTACTCACGTCCTGCACTGGTTTGTAGTGGAGGGTAGTGTAGAAGCCACCTATGACAACTGTACTCCTGATAGGGATTCTCTTATGGTGGGGGAATCCCCAGCAGAGGAGATACGGCCAGATTCCTTTTTGTTTGCATTGCCAGACAATCTGGGCCACTTAATATACGTGATCAAATTAGGATATGGATGCTATGTTATTTTCATTACAAATTATTCACTTCCTGATTATAGGCCCATCCTCTACTCAAACCTATAGGAGTAAAGGAGATATAAGGCACGCCTTATATTCCTTTCTGCAGCTGTGCTATACATTACTTCCTGTACGCAGGAGAAGCAGGTTCTGCAGACTGATTTGCCCTACGTTGCACAAGTGGGTAGGAATGATTGGGGGAGGCAGAGCCTTGACTCTTTGCCCCTTTACACCCATCAGTGTAGTTACACCATTGAGTTCGGAAGGGTACACACGCTTCCTGGGAGCATTGGGCACACCAGGAGGGAGAATGTGACTCAGAAGTCCCACTCTTCTTCGTGGGACTGCTCCAGAGACAGCCTAAGATGTATTGCCCCTTGCTACAAGCTAGCTAACAAAGTGACCAAATGGAGAATAAAATTAAGCAAATTCAGAGAAAGGCATTCTACCACCATTTTTCTTTTCATTCTTTTGTGATAGCTAAATGCAAAGGTAAATAAGTAGGTTTAAATTTAAAAAGGCAAACTTAAAGACATTAACATTTCTAGAGATGGAAGCTGAGATTTTCCAAAGTGCCCAAAGGGATATGGACTCCCAACTTCCACTAAAATTAACCATTTCCAATTCTCCCTGGCATCTTTGAAAATCTCAGATGACTGTCCCCCTTCAGTGTTTAATGTGATAACAAATTTGCAACTTCTACTATTTTAAGGGGGATAAAATCATTGTTATTTATCCTGAAATATTACCCATTTATAAGAATGGTAACAAATAGCAGCACAGGGTGATCAAATCACAATTCTTAAAGATTACTGAAAGATGAGGATTGTAATGCTGCTGTCTACATGGAATGACAGTAATATAATTGTTAGCCTCTTTGAGGTTAACACTGATGTGTCTATTCTCTTTTCAGGAAAGTATTCTATAGATTTGGACCAGATTAGAAGGATAGGAGTTGTTGACCAAAATAAATACACATTAAAGTAATGCATTGGAGATTAAATTTATACCTTATGTATTTTAAGTTTTTAATATAGGACCCAATACAAATGAAGGTGTATTTCTCCTTATTAGAAAAGCTTACTAGAAATAAGAAAAGTTTAAAGTAGTGCAACAATAATAGTAATTAATATAATTTAATTTTAACAGCACTACAATTATAATCCTGTAAGGAAAGCTATGTTCTGTCAATACTACTAACAGGGAAGCAAATATGGTGACATGCAGGTATGGTGATTCAGAAAAATAATAGTGATTTGTACTGAAATGATTAGTTGCAATCTCTGTTCTGAAGGTTTATCCTGAAGACTGGCCAGTGGGAGGCAAGTGGGAAAGGTTTGGTATCTTGCTTACCTAATTTAATTGAAAACAAGTTTGTTAGTATACCATCTTTCAAAGACAAACCACTACTGAATGAGTTACTTTGGAGACATTTATTTTTGAGAGATGATGAAAAGAGCTAAAAATGGAGCTTAGTATGGCCATGCAATGACTAACTTAGGATTTAGTAACACTGCAAATATTTGAAAGATGTAAATACCAAGCACAGAGAGGATTTATTTAGCGTGGAACATGGGCATAAGTTGGAGTCTTGGGTGTAAAATTAAGCAAGGGAATATTAGGAGTGAATTGCAGGAAAACTTCTAATAGTGAGATGAATTAGGCAGTGGATAGTTCTCTGATGAATGTGGCCAAATTCCTTGGGACATTTAAAACAAAATGGGATAAAACACTAGCAATGTACTGAAGGGAATAATCTTCTGAGAGCAGGGAAACAGAGTAGTTGACATCATAGGTCTTTCACATCTCTAACATAATACAAGGCATAACACTGCTGGAAAACAATCTGCTTGGGAAAAATAGCATTAAATATTTTCCAGTATAAATGTAGTGCGGTGAGATGATTTCTGGAATATTTGTCCCTATTTTGGAAGACTTCCTACACATTAAATTACTTTATCATTCATTGGTAAGGACTGGCCTCGGGGGCATTGCACACATTTATGTTGTGGTAGCAGTACCAGCAGCAGCAGCGATAGAGTTGTTCACTGCCAGTGACAAAACAGCAGCACACAATTGTGATGATGCAGCAACATAACTGCCCTTCCCCCGCCCTCCCTTTTTCCTAGAGAAAACTCTGATGTTTCCAATGCTGAATGGCAGACTAAGTATATAATTTGAAGCAGCAATGCTAAATATTTTATTTGATTCGTTGCAGAATTGGTGTCCAGAATAGTCACTCCTCCAAAGTGCATTTTTGCAATGAACACCATCTGACAAAAATGACCCCAAACAGCTAAGGTTAAGCATCTTCTGTGAGGGAGAACTCACTGGTGAGGAATATACAGAAGATGCTACTGCTCATCATGTTGTGACAAATCAGACAAAGAGAAATCTGGTCTACCAGAACAAGCAGGAGTTCCTGTTGACTTTGTAATCATACCTTTGATATTTTAAGGGTCATTTCACTAGATGGTGGTGGGGGTTTTATTTTCCTTGGATGTTTTGGTAGCAGCACCAGTGTAAACAACCACTATTACTACTACTGCTCTCATTATGTCCTTTTTTCACCCAGATCATATTCAGAACTGATATCATCATCTTCATCATCACAAGACCCAGTATTGTCAGAATTGTTTCCACTTCTGCTATAGGATTTTAGAGGATTGGGAGACATTTCCATTACAGAGGCAGAAAAATGGAGGACACCACAATGCATAACTATTTTTATTGGGCCAGTTGTTTGTATATTCAGTATCCATTTGCACACAGCTTCTCTTTTGTTGTCAATGGCTTATGTACTTTTCACCCCACCCCCGACAATTTAAAGGAAGACTCAATTTCTAGGCCCATCCTGACACAATTTAGTGGTGGCAGGGTATGAGATACTTGATTTCTTGCTCATTTCAGATTCAAAAGAAAATATTTGACTTTGTCAAAAGTATTAGTGTGTCCAACAGCAATGGACTCCAAATATTAGTGTCACTACAGAGGTTTTGACCAGTATAGTAGAATAGTATAATATTTTCTATTTACAATAATGATGACGTAAATAACAAATCAGTTGCTGAATTACCTGTAGAATTACTTAAACATGTTTAAAAATATCACATTTACCTTAACAACAACTACGAGGGGACTTAATTCACATTTATTGGCTTTTGCCACAAAACAAAAATAGAGCCGTAACACTGGCTTACTTGTGGATGTGTATACTAGTGAACTGGGGGCACTGTACACGGGAGATCCCTCCTGGTTTGCCTGGCACAGCAGCACCCTGCCTACGAGAGAGAGAGAGAGAGAGAGAGAGAGAGTGGTATCTGGTTTTGGAACACTCAAACTAAACCTGCATTTTTATCCCAAACGAAAATAAAGCCGTAACACTGTGGAAGTACAGTGAAGCAGGGGCACTTTTTGCCCTTTGATTTCAAAACAGAAAAAGCCCCAATGAACATTTACAATCTTATATTAGAAAATCAAAACACAGATTCCCCCCCCACAAAATATAAATATCCATTTTGATATGGGGAGGCTGGCACAGGCTGTGTGAATTCCATGCATGCTGGCCCCTCAAGCAGTTATGCTGCTGTGCTTTATTGCAGCTGCTCTCTCTCAGTCTCTTTCCCCTATATTTCTAAAGCAGAGGCTGCCTAATTAGCCCTGCTTTTAATTTAGGCAATGCAACCACCCACACCACCTTTCCTGAAATGAGAGGCTGCTTGAACAAACACAGCAGATAAATCAAGCTGAAAATCTCATAAGTACTGATTATGGAACAGATTTGATCTTGGTTGTACCAGTGTAAATTCAAAGTAGTTCCATTGACTCCAAAGATTTACTCGGATTGACACTGGTATGACTGAGAACAGAATAGAACTACTTCCTTTTAAGTTTCCTGCACTTTTGGTATTGCCTGGGTCAGAAATACATGAGAATAACTTCTTGCAGTGGTATATCAAGTATATCAGCTGAATCCAGGAAGTGCAGAAGTACACAAAGGGCAGAAATTCTAAAAGGTTAATGAAAAAAAGTTAACCAAAGACTTTGTTTGGGGCAAAGATTCAGCTAGGTTCTTATTTTATTCTCTGATCTGGGGGAAATTGAGTCAGTGCTCTGCCTAGTTCTACATTCCTACCTCTACGTCTGCCTGGGCAATCTTATATGAGGGACTGAAGATTGACTAGACATGAAGAAAACTATCCTTTCACCTCTTGAAAGGACCAATCCATGTCAGGAATAAGGCCCACTACTGGGTAGTATGAGGACATATGGCATGTGCTACATCAATTTGATAGATATTGTAGATACTTCAGGCTTTTAGTATTGCGAATTCTGTGCCTTCATAAGAATTGAATTCACTTTAAAAACTAAAATACATTGGGCCAATTTCTGCATTGACGTATAACCCATGCAACCCCGCTGAGTTCAACAGGACAGATCTTGGACAAGAGTGTGAGTGACAAGTTGGGGAACCTGTCTTTAAACTTAGCAATTCTGGTTGATGTTATGAAATTGTTTTGATGAAGTAATTTTATCATGCAATGCCTTTATATGAACTGGAATCCACTGGCTGACACGATCTTCCAGACCAGGGTCAATGAAGAGTTATTAACCTTAATGATGGTGCTCTGACTGAACAATGGGTATACTAAGGAATTCACCTGAGCGAGGAAAACAGTTTGACCAAATTTCTCTGCAGAGAGCTAGTGAAGCACAGAGTGGAAAATCACCAGCAGCAGAACAAAGAAACCAGATATTGGCAGAGCAAGACTGGAAACTTTGGGCAGAAGAGGAAAACATGGGCATGCTTTCATAGCGGGGGGGTCTGGTTTAACTGAGGAACCAGCAAAAATCAGAGAAAGCTAGCTGACCTAGAAAGGCTCCATGATTCTGAAGGATCCTGGGCACACCAGAGGACTCTGCCTAAGCACAAAGAATTCTCCAGAGGAAACAGAGACAAGGAAAATGGATACAGGTGGGTTTATTATTTTGTCTAGTGCAGTGTTTCTCTTGTGCTGCTAAGTAAAGAGTAAAATGTGTTTAGAATCCTGTGCAAAGCCTGCATGTCTGTTTGCTTTCACTATTATGAGCCCCTGAAGTGTTACACTGTAAATCCAGAGCACACACATGGATGGAGTTCTGAAAGAGAGTGCTTAAGCGATGGGGGGGTGGGCAGGCGGGGTGTGCACGTAGGCTATAAAGGGGCCTGAGGGGTCAGCACTAGTTCCAGAAGCTAGGCAGTTTGACCCAGGGTCCCAGCTCCCGAGCAGGGATACTAGACAGGAGAATAGATGCACCCTCAGGGTGTGGGAAGACCCCAAGCCAGGGGCAGTGCCTCGACTCTGTTCAGACTCAGGAGGCTTAAAGCACATGGGGCCCCATGAAGTGGTCCCCAATCACAACTGCCTGGGGAATGTCCAGACCGAGGAGGAGCTCTGCCAGAACTGTGTGTGTCAGACAGTGTCCTGTGTAGACAGACTTTTCAAAGGCTAAATCTAAATATTATGGATTAAGTCCCACCAAAAGAAAATGCCAGATAGGTTTCCTATGTAGAATTTGGATACCCCCTTGAACAATTAAGAGGTATTCCAAACCTAAAGTCATGAACACACCAAGTCCTTTTTTTCAACTTATTTTTTTAACTATTAACAACCTCTAAATTATTGGTTCCAGCTATGATAGGAAGTAGAAATACTTGGAATACTGTGAAAAAAAACAATCCTTATGGTATAATCAACTTAGCAAAAACCAGGAAGTACTGGAAATCTCATGGGTGAGCCTATCATCATTGTAATTTTCCAGCTCATGGGACTCAGTTAAGTAACACAACTTTTGTATATTTGTCTGAATTGAACATCCTTGCCTTTTGTGATTCACCAATCACAAGTCTTAAAGGGATGTGATAAGGTAAAATTTGGCCCAAAACTTAGATTTTGTAAAAACAAGCTTAAAAAAACCCAAAGACCAACTGAAATATAAAATCTAAAATTAATTTAAAAAAAATTAAAAGTGTAAACTGTTTTTAAACAAATAAATACTCCCATAGAGGTCCGCAATTAAGCAAGGTATCACTATTTAAGGTAGCACTTAAGTCAATGGGATTTAGACATGTACTTAAGTGCTCTCTTGAATATGGATGTGTCGAATTGGTGTTTGCAACCTGGCTATTGCAATACTGTGCTACTGCAAGAACCTGAAAACAAAATTGACTAGAAACGATAAAGAAAAATGAAACGGATTAGTCTTTTCATCTTGTCCAAGGTGAGCAAAATGCAAAAAAGAAATGAACATAAACACAGACCATTGTGTTAGATATTAAAATTATTTCAGCCTTAATAACTTTAGCTAATATTAGAAATACAAGACAGAAGATTTACTTTTTTAAATTAAAATATTTTTAAACATGAAAGCATCCCTTTCATTTTCTTGCTCAAAAATGTTGATATTTGGATCTCATCCTCTATAATCTATTAGCTCTCCGTCTATAATGTCTAAATTACCTTGATGCAGTTTCTATCAGAGAATATCAAAGGTTTTCCAGTCAACACCTTACCTCTTCTAAGTTGTCCATGATTAAAGAATTTTTTATTGCTGTTAGCAGCACTCATCTAGATGAAGACTCTCTTGTTTTCACTTTGTACAACTATATGGATGTAGTTACACTGCTATTCAGATGCATACATTTCTCTTAAAAAAGAGAGAAAAAAGCAGGTGCCTGCTTCATTTATGTTACTAAATTGCACTTGTCTAATTTTATTTTTAAAGTTTAGCATTTGAACTAACATATAAATTGAAGCTAAGTAGCCAAGTTATTATTACTAGATTTCTTTTGACAGATATTACAGTTTTATTAGGATTAACTCAAATGAGGGCTCAAGATTCTTGAAGTGTCTCATTTTGGCATTCAAAGTACTTAAATTGCAGCAAACATATATAAGAGAAGATTTAATTATTTTACAGTAAGATCCTCGGGGAAAACTTCAGTGTACTGGAGGCAATTTACAAATCCCAATGGAATAAAATACCACATTTCCTCTAGAACACTAAATCTTAGCAGAACCTTGATTTTCTTTTTCTTTTTATATAGAAAGCAGATTCTAAAAATAGTTCTCAACGTATCTTTTCTGTGCAAAACTGTCCTTTGAAAAATATTGGACACAAAACAAAAATAGTACATTCACGCAGAGGTGTATCTTTAATGCTGCAGTTTCCTCCACTTTCAATGAATTTGATGCCAGTTTTTCATACAGAGCAACAGGAAGTCTTCATTTTTTGTGTCTTTTTCATCTGGGCAACTACCACATTTGCACATAGAAAGCAAATGACTATTGGACTAAGGGAGCACACTACATCATTAGGAGATACCCTCTGTTGAGTCCAACCACTGAGGTCCATGGGCAGCGGGCCCTTCCACTACATTGACCTATCTAAGGATTGGGCTGGTCACAAGGACGTGCATATCGCGGCTCCCTCAGGATAAGCTTTGGGAGCTATTGGGATTGCTCAGGAGAATTGTAGGAGCCAAGAAAGTCACGCTACGAGACCTGCACTACACTATGGGACACCTGAACTTTGCCTGCAGGGTTGTTCTCTGGGGCAGGCATTCTGTGCCCGGCTTGCAGTGGCAACAGCGGGAATAGCCAGGCCACACCATTATAATACCAGTTACTAGAGAGATGAAGGAAGACTTGAAGGTGTGGGAACAGTTTTTGAGTCAATTTAATGGGGTGTTGTTATGGAGGGAGGAAAAGTTATTAGAAGCAGGTTTGAAAATCCATTTGGATGTTTCAGGAGGCTTTGAGTTGTTTTACCAAGGAAGGTGATGTGCCCAGAAATGGCCTACTATCTGGACACAAAATGGGGTAGTACGTGACATGACTTTCCTGGAATTTTTCCCCATTTTAGTTGCAGTGCTTATTTGAGAACTTGAGTTGGCTAATAGAAAGGTGTGCTTCTGGTGCAACATGGCGGTGGTACATGTTATCAATCGCCAAACTTCCAGATCACACAGGGTCATGAAGGTAGTGAGGGCATTTGTGAATCTCACAAAGTTTAAGCCTTATCATCTGTTTTTCTTCGAAGCACGAGGCCAGGGTGGATAATGGCACAGCAGATACCTTGTCTCTTTTTGAGTTTGACAGATTTTGGGGGCTTGCTCCAGGAGCTAGTGACGAACCTGAGCGGATGCTGCTGGTGCTACAGAGCCTGGGTGTAGGATGTTGTCAGTGGCACAGAGATCTTTGGCTCCAGGCACATGGCTGAGCTATGAAGGAAATTTCAATAAGTTCTTCCAATTTCAGGATATGTAATGGTGGTCACCAATGTGGCCCATCACAGAAGGGTGGGTGCTGCGGTACATGGTCATTGGCAACCCAGTTGCTGACGTCCTCAATGATCCTGGCATAGTGCAAGGTGCAACTTGCGAGGTGCAAGGTGCAACATCCTCTTTTGCGAGGATGGGGTTCACCTGTCAGACTTTGAGGATGATATGATTTTGGCCACTATAAAAAAGGCCACTGGGAGATGTCTAGGAACCCGACTGGGTGGGAGAGGTAGCCAAGCTAATTGCTGGTGCCTCCTTGTGGTAGATATCCAGCGCAGGTACTCCATAGGAAAGGCATCCCGTAATCAGATGAATAGCCTGGTAAAGGACTTTAAAAGGAGGTGCTGGTTAAAGGAATAGAACAGAGAATGAGGGGGGTTGGAAGTCCTATAATTGGTTTGGCAGGGAACAAACCCCCTTTCTTTATAGCCCAACCTTAACTGTTCTACAAGGGGGTGTGGATGGTAATGTCCAAGCTATGGGTTGGCTGGGGGATATGGATGGAAAATGAAGGGGAGCGGGTGGAAGCCCCAGCTAGTTATTTGAATGAACATGGAGTTGTCTCCACTGTACACTTTTATCCGCAAGGCAGTCCCAGACATCTAATAATAAAGTTGCGGCCCGATTAAATCCATATCAAGTGTCTCCTGTTCTTTATTCAGCATATCTGGATAACCTCCACTGAGTCCAACCACTTAGGTCCATGGGCAGGCAAACAGACCCAGGAATGGGACTCAATTAGGCTAAGAATTTTTAGGGGATATTTTATATGCTCTGAGACTCCCATCAGAAGGTTCACTGCAAGGTCCATAAGACAGCAGCCACAAGAAAACTTAGCTAACTAGGCTCTTAGTGTCATAATAGGGCAGGAAGTAGTGTGGTCTGATCAGTAATAGTTTAGCTAGTCTATTCCAACAGATGTCACTCATGCACATATTTTGCCCAGCCACATCCCATGATAATTCTGCACTACTTCTTGGACTCCAAGTGGATCATGTGGTATGATGAGGGCATTATTTCCAATGCCAAAAACCATGCCAAGTTCATACCCTGTCCTCCTGCATATTTTCATATGCAACTTATGATTAAGAAAGCATTTCCATTACAAGACCCTCTGTTCAGGTTGCTATAGTTTTTTTCTAAGAAAAATCCTACTCTTTGGGCTAAAATTTCTTGAGCTTCTGCACCATTCTAAGGGGTTTGTTTTGTTATTTTATAGTTGGAAAAATCAATTATTGCTGTTTTTGAGATATGAATATTTTTCTAACTAGTGTTTTGAACAAGCAAAGCATTTTTTAGGGGGTTGTTTTTAAATCATTCAAATAACTCAAAAATGGCTTTTTATTAAAAGTTCGAACTTAACCCACAGAAGCCTGGTCAAGAATAGGGAAACTTCCCACCAAACTGTAACTGGTTTTATAACAGTTCAGCTAAAACAAATCCAGTTGGAGTTCTGGTGTAGATCAGGCTCCAGGCAGTGTAAACCATTTTTACTGAACCAGTTTCAACAGCACTTTCAACACTACATTTGCAAATGATTTTAAGATCAATTTAGCAGAAACTTTTTTTAAAAGCTGGTTAGAATTTGAAGAAATGTTCCCAGTGTAGTTCAGGCCAGAAATACCTTTAACCTATTTGAAGATTTTTTTTAATACAAATAATGATGCTGTGTTATCATTGTAGAAAACAACCCACAGACAGTAATGAATGTATTCACCTTTAAGATTACCTTGAAGATGTATGCGGGTAGTCAAAAAGGAGAAAGCACCATATTAAGTTTGGCCCACAAGCTAAATTAAAACTGTCTTGCCTTCTATCTAATTTATCTCATTTGTTACTTCCTCAAATATCAGCACACATTTTGTAACTGTTATCTTGCCCCCTTGATCTCCCCTTTGAAAACTAACAGTTTTCAATTATGAATATCTCTAATAGATTCTACATACAAGGCAATTAAAAAAAATTACGTAACATAAATAGCTAAGTATTCTCTTGTGCTTCTCCATACTTGCTGTAGGAAAAACAAAATCTGGAATACAGCAGTAGATACTGATGTTATCTATCTGCAGATTCTTATCAAATTACCCAAAGTGACTGTGTAAAACCGACAGACCCCGGTCGGTGGGCAGGACTGAACCTGGGACCTCTGGAGCTAAATGCACGAGTCTCTGCTGCATGAGCTAAAAGCCATGTGGCCCTTAGCTAAGGCTGTAGAACAGACTCAATAATCTTGCTCTCTAAGTGGTGTCGTGTGCCACTAGATGGGACAGAGCACCACACCCATGAGGTGTGTGGGTTACAACTGCACCCAAAAGTTGAATTCCCCATGGGGCACAGCTACCCCCTATCATCACAAGGGGATGAAATTCACACGTACCTGCAGCAACAGTGGCAAATCAAAACCTTATTTATTATTCATTCATTCTGTTGAGTTACCTAGATAGAGTGCATTATTGCTGTAGCTGCTAGATACCTGTTTACAAAGTTAAGTACATAACTTTTATTAAACTATGCAGGCAAACCATCAGAAAGTGAACAAAAGCTGAACAGAATATCTGAGTCCTAAAAGACTTCTATCACAACCTTTTCATTTTAATCAGTTGTGTCAATCTGAAAGTTTTCAAGTTTACATGAATTCCATGATCACCATTTCCCTTGTCTCTCACCACAACTCTGTTTCAATATGTCAAATTTCCTCCTGCTGTTTGTCCTTTCTCAATACAGTCTACTCATCATTTTTATCTCTGTGTACATAGCAGGAATGATTATTCTTACACTCCCAGTTTTTCCCTTTTATTCTGGTAGTCATACCTAATGTAGGACACTGGAAAGTCAGGTTTGCTCCAGGATATACCAGTAAACATGCTGTGAAAAATCAAAAAGCCATAAAACAACCACAGGCAGATCTTCAGTTGATATAAATTTTCATAGTTCCATTATCTCCGTGGAAATATGACAAAATATATCAGCTGAAGTTCTGCCCCTCAACTCTGTAGAGGATGAATCAGTTTCCTCGCTCACCAGCTTTTTAAAGTTCTAATCCTGCAAGGCATTGGGCACCTCAGTGATAGCCCTAAAATATCTCCATGAGTTTGGTTTAACTGATTTTTTTCCCCACATCATCCGCCCAGCATTTCTGGTTCTCTTGAGAGAAGCATCAGTTGATCATTAAGGATTAAGTAGCCTGGAGCTGAGCAACAGTCAGTGGGAGCCCCGATGTATAGAAGAGGACCAAAAAACTATTGGAAAAAGCCTGGGCATAGATCACTGGAGATAGTGCAGGGAGCTCGGAAAATGACTGAAGAAAGTCATAAAGGCTCAGCTGCTGTCCTGGAAGCAGTCTGGGGAGTACTGGAAACAGCACATCAGTGATTTTTCACTAACTAATCTATTATGGTTTCCTTTTAAAACAACCTTCAGCTTAAACTTAAAAATACAGAACATATAATCATGGAACTGTTATTATAGAAAGAGCACCATCATCTCCTGAGCACACCCTTGCAGCTGAGCACGGTATTGCTATTGCCTGCCTCAGTCCCCCCCGCCCTTTCTGAGGTAACTATGAGGTGATTTAAACAGCCTGGTCAAAGAGAAGCCAAAGATTCTACTTTGCAGCAGTATATCTCCCTTTAATAAAGCTTTCTAAAAGGAGCATTTGTATGTGGATTTAAAGGCTCTTCCTTCAGAGCCCCGATAAAACTTAGAAGTCCTACAACAAATAAGTCTTTAGGTTTCAGCAGCAGCTCCTTCTGCTATAAGGCCTCAGGCTTCTCTACTGCATCAAGAGCTCCACAGTCTTTCCCTTGTTTATTCAGGGTGTCTCCCAGGCATCCTTACATGGGAAGCTTTTGTAGTCTCTTTCCTACTTGTTCAAGAGTCTCTTCAGGCCTCCCTGCCTTAGAGCTTTTACCTAGTTCAGGCTTCCTAGGAGCTCCCTTCCTCTAGAGCACCCTTTCGCCACAGGAACCTTTTTTTCAAGTGAGCTCTCCTAAACTTATTATTAGGCCCAGGTGTGCCTTACTTAACTGCCTTCTAGCTAGTTAGGCTGTTACCTATTCACAGATAGACCTGGGTTGGCTCATTCCCTTTTGTGGAGCCTGTCAGTGTAAGCTAGGCCTTTGGCTCCCTTAAAGGGCCAGCCCTGTGACAGTTATGCAGTAAAAAAAAAATCAAACACGAGATAATTATACCTTTTATTGACTTGGTGGATATGCAACATTTTTAAAAAATACACTCCTTTATCTAGGGCTAGATGCTGACTTCTGTAAGGAAAAATAAATACCTTAAACAAATGATGTGGGCAGATCTCTGCACTCTCAGGGCATCAGAACTACTAAAATTTGCTGTTTGATTTTTGTTTGTGACCTGGCTTTAGGTAGTATTTGTAGTTCTGCTCTTGAGAAACATGAAGTTCCACCAATAGCTAGCCCCATGTCTGGTGCTAGATCCTCATTAGTGTTTTTTTCTCCACTCAGAGTGACTCATTCTGTCTTGAAAAAAGACTAGCGCCCTACTGATTTTCTTTTTTGAAGGTGCATTATACTGCTGCTCTTTCTGGCGGTGACCAGCATTGTGTTCGTTCATAACTGACACACCCCCAGTGGATAATCTGAAATTATTATTCAGCATGGATTATTTCAAACATGCCAGACTCCACAGATGTGGGCCAGAAACATTTAACAGAAAGGCTACTGTTGTGGAACAACATTATATGCTAGTTTGTGCAATCCTTACTGACTTGGGTGAGCAATTACTTAGACAAGAAGTCCCATTTGTAGTACTCACATTAAGTGCTCACTTAAACAAGTAAGGGTTGCAAAATCAAGCCCTTGGTTATTGATGCGTGTTTAATGTGGCATGACCTGGGCTTTACTAGGGTTGAAAATATATTGCCTGTGCAACAACAGAGTACCTTTTACATGTTTTCTACATCATCTAATTAGGATCCTTCTCCAAACAGAATTAAATTTATTTTTTAGATTTATAACTCATGCCCGATCATGTCTCAGGTGAATACATTACATTGAAAAAAGATTTTTTAGTTTTTTTCTAAAGAGAAAAAAGTTACATCACCCCCAAATTACCCATCTCCCCTGCACCATCAGCAAGCAGACACTTGAGTCCAGAGACTATCCTTGCCTTAAAGACAGAAAAACCTCAGACAGCCTTCTCTTCGTGAGAAAATTACAGAGTTGAGGCCTCCACTGAGAACCTTATCCCAATCAGTTAAACATAGGAGTTTTTAGTCCAAGAACTACAGTGCAATGAGGGAAGAAAAGGGGGCCCAGAGGCAGCCAAAGGCCAAGCCAAGTACTGTGGGATTTTATAAATCAAAGTCAAGACCTACTATTGCTGTTGGAAGCTAATATGAAGCCAGTTTAGTTGATCATGAAAAAGACAATTTTACAAATTCCTTGTGGCTTTTAGGAAGCCAAGTTCTGCACCTACTGTAATTTCTAACTAATCCCTGGGTATAGCCCCATGTAGAGTACTTTTGTAATAATCCAATTTAAAATAATTACTTGTGACCGCTAAGGTGCTTCCTGAGGTCTATCAATGCTACTATGCTATTGAGACCATGACCTTCCCCCCATCTCTTCTCTGCCAGTGATGTTGGTCTCCATCATGCTCTAGTTCATTATTGCCTCAATCACCTTTGCGCTTTCTCTCCTGCTGCGCTTTGTGCTGTACATGGGAGAAGTTCCTTGTAAAAATCTGTGAAGCCACTACACTATCCTCCTTAAAACTCACCTCCGTTGTAATATCTACAAAACACTTGGCAATGGATAGGCAACAAGTGAGCTGACACTGATACTTGTTGTACAAAAGATCACTTGTACCGTCCATCACTCCTTCTCTGTTTCTCTCTTTTTAGTCGCATTCTAAAACTGTATAATTTTTGTGGTGTGTACAGTGCCCAGCACAATGGGGCCTGGTCTCAGACTCTAGGTGTTTCCACAATAGAAATAAAAATAATAATAGCAGCAATGGTGTACTGCACAATAGTAGCCATGTGGCAAGCATGTCACTGATGTCATGCCATCACACCTGGTTTATGCCTGTGAATTTAGGCTAGGCCATGACACTGTTAGCTTGTGGAAAGGTGGTGCTGGCACAAAAGCAAAGATGCAATATGTTTCTTACTTCATTGGCATGCACGCCACAGAGCACAAAATACTGCAACCACATGTAGCATAAGCCATTTCCATCATACATTTCACTCATGACGAAGGACAGGAAAACTGAAATTTCAAATAATAAATTGATTTAATCAGACCAAACCATTCTCTCAATTATAGCCAATAAGAAAACATTCCACCAATAAAAACTCAACTGTTACATAAACCAGAATATACAATGAGCTGACTGACTACAGACTTTATATTTGTTTGTTATTGATGACCTCTTATATCTCATGAGGTCATCAATAACTCATGAGAGAAGTACATGCTGTATCCTGTCTCAGTCTAGAGTAAATCCTCTCACATCCTACTCATATACTGCCACCAAATGACCCCAAGTTTGAAAATAGGTTCTGAAACAGTGTGAGGAGGTGAAAGGGAATGGAGCTAGTAGCATTTCAACAACTGCAATTGTCCTGCATAGAAACTTTACTACAGCTGAACTTGACAGTGTGTACGTGTTTGTACCACACGCACACAGACTGATTTTCAGACGTGCTGAGAACTCATAACTTCTCAATTGAAGTTAATGGAATTTTCAGGTGCTCAGCACCTTTGAAAATCAGGCCAATACTTCTCACCTTTTTATCTAATTACAACAGAACTATTTCTACTGTTTAGACTAAAAATAGTCTTCAGGCTCAAAAGCTGGCATTCAGAACTCCACTTCTAATTTAAACTGTGTCTTGGGTTTTAAAATAAAGTGAAATACACATGGTTTATCTGTGCTATACAGGTACTGTACCACCCCTTAACAAGACAGTTGGGAACAACAACTGCTTCATAAGAGGGTACAGTTTGCTCTCCTCTACAATAGTCAGTCAGCTCTGTGGGCTGAAGTTCAGTGAGGGCTACAGCTGTGCCTTCTTCCCCACCCTTTAGGAGTGGTTAGTGATGCTAGGTGCGGGAAAAGACTGCAGGCTCACAAGAGTCCTGTATGGAGGAGTAAGGCGCAGAAGAACCTTTTGATTTCTGCTTTATGTAACCTGCCAGCGTCAGGGCACAATTTAGCCCTCAGAGACATGCCCAAATCACAAAATGAGTCAGACACAGAACCAAGAATAAAACTCCTGTCTCCCAGGGTATGTCTACACAGCAGCTGGGAGGGGTAATTCCTAACACGGATAGACATACATGCACTAACCCCGCTCATGCCAGTTCTGTGACCCTGGCAGACCAGATGCCAGCTCATGCTGAAGCCCCAGGTCAATTCACTTGTTTATTAGTATAAATCAAAGTGACTGTTAAATGTATAAGAATGTATTTGGTGTTTAAACCTAATGAAAACTGAGTTGGAATGTTATTTGCATTGTTTTCACTTATCTGTATCCTCTTATAATGTAATAGCAAACATTTACACTATAAATACTCCTGTAACTTATTAACCCATCAGACAAGAAAGAAGCCTTGTGAAATGCAAATGAAGAACTTTAAACAGAAAAGTGCTAATTTCAAAGCAAGTGTGTGATGATCAGAGGTCAAAGACTCAAAATGTGTTTCATAGAATACCAGGGTTGGAAGGGACCTCAGGAGGTCACCTAGTCCAACTCCCTGCTTAAAGTAAAGGAGTACTTGTGGCACCTTAGAGACTAACCAATTTATTTGAGCATAAGCTTAAGTGAGCTGTAGCTCACGAAAGCTTATGCTCAAATAAATTGGTTAGTCTCTAAGGTGCCACAAGTACTCCTTTTCTTTTTGAGAATACAGACTAACACGGCTGTTACTCTGAAACCTGCTTAAAGTAGGATCAATCCCCAATTTTTGCCCCAGATCCCTAAATGGCCCCCTTAGGGATTGAGCTCACAACCCTGGTTTTATCAGGCCAATGCTCAAACCACTGAGCTAGCCCTCCTCCCAGATTTCTTGCTTTCACCATAAGAATGGATTCAAGGAAAGATCCTTCATCTCTGGATTGTTTAGATTTTAACAGGGCAGAATAACTGAATGAGAAGACAGAGATACCCAGAGTTATTCTGGGTAGCCCTGAGGGACTTTTGGGACGCTAGCAGATTACTACATCTCTGCTACCATTTGGAATTATAAACTGTGCCTCACTTGTACATATACTGTACCTGCTCTAACCGCTCAATAAGTCTCATTTCCTTTTAGCTAGTTTATCTGGGTGGCAAGATAGACTGGAGAGTCTGAGGAGACTGTGACTCTTATGGTAAGACTGGTATAGTGAGCCAGAAATTCACATTTGTCACTGGGTTGGTGAAATCTAATTATAGAACACACCACCAGCTTGGGGAGTCTGCCCTGAGGTAGGCCCTCACAGTTGTGAGCCACTCCAGACAGCAGCGTGAGAGGTGCCTAAAAATAGCAACATGGCCACAGTGGACCAGGCAGTGGCTCAGGCTAACTGGCTCCATACTTACCCAGGGACTGGCCAGGATTGTACTGCAGTGGCTAGCCCAGGCTGCTGTCATACTGCCATGACCAGACTACTATTTTGGGGTGCTATCTTGAGCAGAGCTAGTGTGTGTATGTCTATCTTTGCTGGGAAGATCACCTCTCTGTTGCAAACCCAGAGTCCCCTTCCCTCACCAATAGACAGTTCTGCTGCCTTCACAATCAAAAAGTATTATGAATGATTGCAACTACCCCTGACATGTGATGCATGATCCTTGCTTTTTTTTTTACTGTGCTTGTTCACTTGGGAAGTTCCAGGCCCTGGAACTGCAGAGGCACATGAAAACACGATGTAATGGTAAAAAAAAAAACATACATAGAATATTTCTGAATTCTCTAAAAGATCCACTTTCAGTTAAGTGCAAGAATTCCTTTTATTTTTTCAAACAAGTTTCATAAAGAAAAAAATGTAGAGAAAAACAGAAACTTATGTTCCATTTTAATCCTGTTTCAGAAGGCAGCCTTAACTCTGGAGCACCATCATAATAAGTAAATCAAAAGCAACGTATTTTGTAAAAAATAATGAAGTCTTGGTCATTTGAAACCTCAGTGTAGGAGGAGCTGGTATTAAATCTTTGCTGAGCAAATACAATGGAGAATCTGTAACCTGGTACCCTAAAATGGGGAGACAGTGCTGGAGAGGAAATGGAAGGATAATGAGTTAGCCATGCATTTTGAATATAGTTCAACATCTTATTTAGTATGAATGACAACCTTGAGCTACTTTAGGATCAGGCTGGCAGATATAATAATGATCTGACACACAGAAGAGTTTTTCCACTCTAATAAACTATATTAAAGATATTACATCATATTTTAAAGCAGTTGGTTTGCCTAAATGTCCATCCTCTGCGACTGATCTTTTTTCTGGCTTTGTTTTTCCACCTTTAATCAGAGCTATGCATTCATGTGCATAACTGTAATTAACTTCTGACATGGTAAGTACCCCCCACTCAACCCTGAATAAACAATTATTTTAATGATCACCTTGTCTTTTATTTTATTCTGAGAGAACACTCTCCATATATTATTATTAGGTTTACAGTCATGCCTGTAATTTGCTAGCCACCTTCCAACCATACAGGGCCCCGTCCTTCGGTTGTCTATATAATAGAGTGGTGAAAATGTATCTGTGTGCCATCTTTGTGATCCCAGAGTTCTCAGAGTTTCCAGGTTTCATCCTGTTACTTTGCAAGTGCTCAGAAAATGAATGACTTTCATTGATTTTAGGAGCTGCGACCTCACTCCTACTCCTATGTCAATTATGAGAAACATTTCTAATTTAAAAATGTAGGTATACTTGGGCTGCAAAAGATGCACCGTTGGGAGTTATAAAAGCTACTTAACTGTGGGGGAATGTAAAAATATACGCACAATGCTGAAGTTAAAAACGAGACAAGAAAACCACAGACCTGGCAACTAACATGATAATGAAGAGGAGCTATGATCAACAGGAAGGAAGTAGAGTTTCCTCTTGATTAGGATGCTACAGAGTCTGACTCTGGATAGTTTTATTGTGTCTAGCTAATTAATAAATGTGGCAAGGAAAATTCTATAAAAAAACAAGTGAAAGCTGAAAAAATATGTTTTTGAAACATTTTTACAGCACAGAATGACATCATGTCCACTTGATATATTTTTATGACCCGCATAGTACAGAAAGATTTTGCAGAATTCAAACGTTAAATTAAAACAAACAAAAAAGGTTAGTCTTTTAAGTGGCAAAGATAGCCTGCCAAACATAAATCGCAGGTACGTAATGCAGTGTTTCTTCCTGTATCTGTGAACAGTCTGAAACAATGTCTCTGGGACATGTAAACTCTGCAGCCACCATTAATCTGAAAGGGGTGTTAACTCTAAAGCCTAATGACAATGTTATCTTCATCAAATAAACACTGTCATTACTAACCATGTTTATACATGGATTGGGGAAAAGGGGGAGTGATGATCACATGCGGGATGAGAATTGGGAGATATTACATTAAAGGGGAGAAAGGCAGAGGGAAGAAAAGAAGAGACACATAAGGACAGGCAAGATAGTTGAGAGACAGAGAAATGACAGGGTAGGGGGTGAGAAAAGAAAGAAAAGGATAAAAGTGCTGATCCTAATGATGAGCATATTTCCCCATTAAGTGAGGCTAACATTGCAATAAGGTACTGAACAAAAATAAATGATATTAACTACAAGCTTAATCATTTATGTAAAAGCCCTATTTTCTACTTGATCCTTGTGTAAACCTCCCTCTAACATCACTGGCAGTTCTCCAGTAAGTTTGAGAGAGCATGTGGTCTTAAATTCGCACACCAGCCCACAGAACATGATTAAAATTGGAATTCAGTTCTCTTCACAAGGGAGTTTGATATCCCTGACCTAAATGGAATACCTCCCTCTTTAAAATAATCATATTATGTAGCTCAGTTATAGGTAAATGTACATGTGTGCTTGGTTCCATTCTGTATGCTTTATCTTTGGGTCTAGAAGGAGCATGTTTATTTTACAACCAAAGAAGCAAGGGATTTTCACAACCAGTATCTGGAATGATTGGCACCAGTAAATTAACTATCACTGAGTGTGTGTGTGTGTGTGTGTAGGGAAGAGAGACTTCCAACTTGTGGCCCCGGAACAAGGAAGGAAGTCCTCTTTCTTTTAAAAATTCAACCTATTCATATAGGAGGCACAGACATTTGAGGACTTTTCCCTCCCTGTTGCTCTGGCCATGTTTCCTTTGTTCTTCTGTCTCTGCACTAGATTCCTCTCTTCTTCCAAATGTACATCAACTTTTTTTCTATTCTAAAGCATTTTATAACTCTATCCTAGCCTGTGTCCTGCTGCCTTCACCTATTCCTTCATATCCACCTGCTTCCTTCATCCTATACCTCTCTCATGACTGCTCCTGTACCTCTTTTACTCCCTGCCCCATCTTTGTTCTTTGTAACAGTAGCAACCACTGTCTCTGGAGCAGCCTCCCAACCAATGTACATCAAGCACCCTCTTTCCTCTACTTCATAAAAACCAGTGAGGTTCCATGGAGCATTTCACTCTGTGTTCATCTCTATCACATTTGTACACGAGGTTACTGTATTCTCTGGTACCCATTGGTGCCTTCAGTACAATTTGCGGTTTGGGGAATATTTTTGTTGAAAGCAGTGGTCAAAATTCCATTGATTTAGTTCTTTGCTTAGCACTTGCCACCAGTTCCTACTGTAAACTTCCCTATAGTTAAGCCTGCATGAATCAAGTCAATGGGAATTCTTTTATAGATTTGGATGAGAGCAGGATCAAACCCTTATTGTACTACACTTTATAATTAATACTATAAGATACACAGGATACATATACAGGACACATATACAGGATATTCACATATTTAACATCGAAAGATTTGTTATATTTATGTATTTTTCCAAAAAATATGAAGATTTTAACAGAATGATAAATATATGTTGATTAACCTTTCCAATTTAAATGTACAATCAATTAACTAATTTAATCTCTCAAAAAAATAACAGCCATTGGCATTATTCTTTGAATAATCCTTGTTTAGTTTCCATAATAGTATACATTTTAATGAAAAACTCATTATAACATAGCATAAGGCATAATTAATTCTGGGTGATTCTTTCTGTGTAAATAGCTAGTACAGATGTTGAATTCCATTTTCTACTGGCTTTATTAATTTTTCATAAACCAATATTTCGACTGTAATGGGTTATAACAGCTCCACAGAAGTTTTAGAAATGCATTAACTGTCATCAGTGTTGTTAATCTAACTGGGATTTTACCATTTGTATGATAGTACTTTAACATTATATTTTTTAAACAGTGGTTACAGCTTTGTTTTATGCTTTGAAAATGAACATCTAGGTATAATAACATAAGGGATATTAAACAATATTTAGTTAATTTGTCTGTATTTAGAAAACAACTTAATCTGTTTAACTAATAATGTCCTAGAATAAATTTAGAGGGAGAAACTGCTTAGTTGACAGCAGAGATCAAAACTAAAGGCATATTGTAATGGAATAGACTCCTCTATTCACATCCTACACACTAATATAATAATCTTTGTATAAGGTATGCCTTGTGAGATATAATTTGAAAACTCATAATTTGCTGGTCAGTATTGTCCTGATAAAATATGTGTGGCAACATTGTATGTAAAGTTATAACACATTTTCCAAATCCCACTGCCCTGCCCAAGCAGAATCATCATAGAATTGTAGGACTGGAAGGGACCTCAAGGTCTTCTAGTCCAGTTCCATATACTCAAGGCAGGAATAAGTCAGCAAATAGGTCTGTCCTAAACAAAAGAATGTGTGCTTGCCTTAATTTACATTTAAGCAGAAAACAAAGTCATCAAGCAGGAAGGAAGGAAGTTCACACAGGTAGAAAAAAGCAGCAGGGAATATCCTTCCACACAGACTATTTGTCTCCTGGTTGTCAGCTGGAAATGTTTTTTCAAGAAAGGGACTGAAACTATAAAAAGGAGGGGACACCCCAAGGGACCCCCTTCTCTCTTCCACTTTCTGTATCTGGCATTGTACCTAAGATGATAGAGGAAAACAGCAAACAGCCATTGGACTGGGGGGGGGGGGGGAGGGCGGGGAAGAGGGGTCAATAACTTTGCTGGAAACATGTGGTGAGACATTTTGCTTGAATACAATATATTTTTGTTAAATTAGACACAAGTAAGTGTTTTATCTTCTAACCATTTCTGACTTATGTCTCATTACTTATACTCACTTAAAATCTCCCTTTTTGTAGTTAATAAACTTGTTTTACCATTTTATCTAATCCAGTGAGTTTAAATTGAAGTGTCTGGGTAACTCTATTTAAGATAATAAGTTGGTATATTATTCCTTGAAAGGAATAATAGACTTAAAATATCTGCACTGTCCAGGGGAGGGCAGGGCAGTACAGGACATACATTTAGTGTGTGTGGGGGGGAAATCCAGGACTGGGGGTGTGTTGGGTTGACTCTGCATTATAGCTGAGGCTGGTGAGAGCCAGGGTGTAACTGACAGGCTGCAGTTACACACAGACACACAGGGTGTGGCTTGCACGCTGGAAGGCTGTTTGTGAGCAGCCCAGGTGAGAGCTACTATAGCTAGGCATTGGAAGGCATTCAGGCTAGCAGGCCAGCGCTGAAACAGCCCCCAACTAGTCTGGATTGTACCCTGGTATGTCACACATCTAATCAGATTGCAAAGTACATTGAAATATATATAGAGAGAGAGAAACCACAACATGACTGTACAAAAGTTATGCTTTGCATGTACTATACAGTGAACTTTTTATCTGAGGATCTAAAGTTGTAGTATAAACAATCATTTAGCCTCATAAGATTCTGTGTGAAACATGGCTCATTCACTCATGTAGTGGTGTTTTTAGGACACCCGTCTTGCTAAATGAAATATCCTAATGCTCAGAGACTGAAAGATTAGCATAGGGATAAAACCCCCAGTGCTCAGACACTACAAGAGAAAAAAGGTGCAAGTCCTCTCTTGAACAAATTTCCATTTACTCAGCAATTTCCTGCCTCCCCCGCATAATTATGTGCTTACATGTGCTATACTACAAAAGTTCCTACGTTAATTATAAACAAATATTCATTTTTAAAGCATAAAACAAAGCTACAATGGGAAATTACTTACCAAACTCTACTTCTTTGACGAGATCATTAAAAAAGGATTTCCACTCTTGGATCTCAGCTTCCAACTGTGAGACAAGTTGGAGCTCTCCTAGCACTTCAAATGCTTTAGTGTTCTGAGGCACTGATGGTTGGGAAGGAGCACTAGACCCACCCCTATGTTCCACATGAACTACCATGCTGGGGACAGATTTTCAAAGGCAAACATGACAGTTAGGAGTGGGGTGATTAATTTAGAGAAGACTATATTATTACTGAGGTGGGAGAACCCTCTCAAGTGGGGCCATCAGAAGAAAAGAGCAGCATCGGACAAAGTCTGGCACAGACTGTGGCTGGAAAGGAGCTGACTGTGAAGGTTCTGGAGGGAGCTGAGGCAGTTATAACAGAACATGGGGGAGGTAGGCGGTTCTCCTGCTCAGCTGTCAGTACCTCAGCAGGCTGAAAATTGTTCTTACCTTTCTTGTAGAGAACCAAGAATGGGAATCTTGTTTGTATGGTGTATTTAAAGAATCATGCTTTACAAAAATAGTTTCCCTGTCTGTAAAATGGATATAACAATAGCTCCCTACATACCAGAGATGTGGCGAATCACAGAGCTCAGTACTGAAATGGCAGACTGAATAATAGGTTGCTGTTCTTCATTTTTAGCAGCCAAATCCTTTACTAAGGCAGAGAATGCTTAACTATTTCATTATCATTTCGCATATGAATACACTGGTCACTTCTGAAAGCACCCGTGTATTATTTTTCCCTTCCTCACTGCAAGTTATTTTAGTAAAGATAACTAAGGGCCAGATCATCCTCTCTCACAGTAAAAGCTTTGGGATAAGACTTTTTCCAAGGGAAACTATATAAGAGTTTCCTCACAGAGATTCCCCTGGATCGTATCGTCTGGTGGGAAGTGGAAGGTTTAGCTCCTATTCCGCCCCAAAATCTGATGGATGCCAGGGAATATGCAGGAGGGTCAGAACCATCCAGTCCGAGGCCCTGCACCTCCTGCAGCAGCTGCTTGTCAGAGCAGCTTCAATGGACTCCCTCTAGTAACTGCTTCCCAAGAGGTGTATTAACTTTTCCATACCACAGCTGCACAGATGACAGAATGCATCCTCCCCAGCCCAACCAGCCCTGGTTCCCACACCTTCCTTTCTCAGAAACCTGGACCATGTGCAGGGCCCAAGGAAGAGAACAGAAGCCCCCTTTCTATAACAGGGTTCAAAGAAGAACTAGATAAATTGATGAAGGATTTCCAATTCCAATATATCTTTTTTGAGGTGGGACAACCACATCTGCATCCAGTATTCAAGATGTGGGCGTACCGTGGATTTATATAGAGGCAGTATGATATTTTCTGTCTTATCTTCTATCCCTTTCTTAATGATTCCCAACATTCTGTTCACTTTTTTGACTGCCACTGCACATTGAGTGTTTTCAGAGAACTATCAAACAATAACTCCAAGATCTCTTTTTTTAGACGAGGTAGAGAAGATTTATAGAAGAACTAGTGTTCCAGCAGAACACTCCTCCAAGTGGAGATAAGAATCTGTATCCTGGAAACTGTATTTCAGCACAATAATGATGGGAAGAAGGCTTTAGCTTAATACAGTTTATTTAGTAGTCACCCTGGAATGTATTTAAAATTAGTTAGATGTATAAATAAAACAAAAACTTGTGAAAATGTACATGTGAGACAAATGGGACAGTACTTCTCCCTGCGATTCCTCGGGAGGAGCTGGCCTGTACCCTTTTAAAATGGTGTTCTGAAAAAATTATATTGAAATGGCAATGGCATCTCTGTCAAACATTTCTTGTTGAAGAAATCTGGTACAGAAACTTCCTCATTAAAGCAGAGGAAGCTCTCACTCCAAACAGTATGTTTTTATTAGTTGAAAGAGGTCTATTTGAAGACAATGCAAGTTTAAAAAACCCTACATATTGATTATAAAGTGTGTATATTAACAGTTGAGCACAAAAAAAAAACGGTTAATGGGTTTCATCTGATAAACCTCAGGACTTTTGCCTTCAGCATAATATTGCTGAAGTGCTTTACAAAGATCTTGGAGTGGAAAGTTTGTGGCAACTTGCCAATGTTGTGGTATAGTCTCCACGGTCTTTTGTTAGAGTGCTTTGTTAGAAATCCTAATTACAACAGCTGTATTCCAAAAGATACCTCAGTAGTACATCGTTGTCCTGCCAGACTGGTCATCAAAGTACACACCCTAACCAAAATATTAAACCATTACTATCATATTGCTATTAATGTTACATCTGGCAAAAAGCAGCCATATTTTCTTGATGTTCTAATTTGCTTCAGCCATGATCATTTCAAAGCCACTTATAAAAAGACTTATAAAGCTCCTCAGTAGGACAAAAAATAGTTTTGCTGTAATATCTTTCACAGGGAAATATTACTTGCATATACAGGGTCTGTCGTGTATCTCTGTTCGTTCTCCATTTTATCTCTCACGCATTTTCTTAATGAAAGGTCTGCTTTTATAGTATACTTAGAGAAAAAGGTGGAGCAATAACAATCATGTCACTAGTCCTACTGTTTACCATTATCTTCAGGGTTTTAGAGTTGATTCACATTATATTTCTCCACTTTTGACTTTAATTGTCTGCTTCAAGTTATCAGGACATAACTATATCTTAGATTTGCATTGCATTAGGGGATCTTTTCCTTTCTTTATTGATCTTGTCTTATGGAGTAATTTAACTCAATTCTAATTTTCTTGTGCATGCGGGGTGCTCTCCATCCAAGGAAGTGAGTTATGTGTATTCAAGTGGTGCATCTTATGAATCTTGTTAAGCTTTACTGCCTTATAGCCCGCACTGATGGAATATTTAATCACAGAAATGAGTTGGCAGATATGATGTACAATGTGGTTAAGCCTTGCGGCGTGTGTCTTCACCGGCAATTGAGAAACGGGTGAATCTGCCATTCATCAGTGCCATCCAGACAGCTTTGTATAACCTTCTGTTTTTTTACTTATTTATGAAGATTAAAGGTGCTCTAAATCAACAGTTTCTCTGTAGATATATCATCTTTCATTTCCAAAGTGGCGAAATTTTTCATCATTTATTAGCAGGCAAAAGGAACTTCTTGCACTGACTGTGAAGTAGTAGAGAGGGTGGGTGTGGGTGAGGTAATATCTTTTATTCGACCAACTTCTGTTGGTGAGAGAGAGAAGCTTTCGAGCTTGCACAAAACATTGTCGCAGTACAGAAGTTGGTCCAATAAAAGATATTAGCTCTCCCACCTTATCTCACTAAATCCTGGGACCAACACTACATACAACAATGTGAAGTAGAAGGTATTTTCCATGTTAAATTTTAACATGGTAGTACTGGAAAACATAATTAAACTAAAAAACTAAAAATCTTACCCATCTTAAAACCTTATTTCTAATTCCGAAGTCTTCAAAAGTTTTATTGCCTCCTCTGCAAATGACATAGGACAGAATGGAACAATATGCCAAACCATTCAATTATTGTGGGCAGAAACTAAGTTGCTGTTTTACTGTTTTATTTTCTATCACATTAGGAGATCTAACGTACTTCTTTTTAAAATAAAAATAATACACTGCTTTTCAACCAAGTTTAAATACGTCTGTGGGAAACATTATTGTTCATTCAGTATTTTAAAGGCACTAACAACATAGGAGTTTGATGTGCAGTTTAAAAAAAATTGCCTGTATGTATGAATGGAATAAAATTTCAGATAAAAATTAAAAAAACAAAGTGTCTTGATAAGAGCTTTTTAGGATGTGGTAGGCAACATGTCATAATTCATAAAACTAAATTAATACTGTTCTAATGGTAATTAAAGCTTCTCATTAAGAGGGGCAAACACCTCCCTGTGTTGGCAGTAAAAATGCACTTGGGACTTGAAGAGGTTATACACAAAAATCAATAACCTGCCACTTTATAATTAAAAGACAAAATAAATGTTAGGGAAATGTCCACTAAATTAGGAAAATTACCTTTAGGAGAGATTGAAAATATTGATTTTAATTTACAAAAATATGTGAACTCTTCATGCCCTAGTCTGTGAGACAATTAGAAGCCAGGTTGTTAATTCTGCATAAGCTTGAGAAAAATCGATAATTGCACTATGAGAATATTATGATATTTGTCATTAACACAAAGTCATTTATATAAAACGACTAATGACTCTGACTTCCTAATTCATGCAGGTTCAGGGTTGGTTGGCTAAATATATAAACCAGATCAATGTCACATTCTCTATTTTGACACACACAAAACTGGGAAATAAATCCTGCCTATGCTTAGAGTAGAGCTAAAATAACTTAATTCCATTGAATTAAATTAAGAATTAAGCTAGGAATTAAGCTATTTAAATACCTTTATACATTTCAGTACTATTTTAATACCACAATGGTGCACCCCACCAATACATCACTTTAATGCTTATTAACACACTATAGACCAAATTCTGCTCTTGATGTGCCCAGGCAGCTTCCTTTGACTTCAATATGGGTATTTAAAATTGCTCTTGTTCAACATGTTTGTTTTCCCCGAAAAAATGTTTGACTGTTGCTGTCTACTCATATATATATATATATATATATATATATATATATATATATATATTACAGCATTTGCTGGTAGTAATCATTATAGTGACAGCTATGTATCTTCTTTTGAGATGAAACACTCTATTTCTGGTCTTAGCTCAAAGTTAGTTTTCAAAGAATATGAACTAAACATGTCCTGCAATGTTTTAGTTAGCTGAGTGAGTAGTAGTAGTATCTACTTTTTTGGTTTAGAAAAAAAATAAAAAAGCTTGTTGGTACCTCATACACATACAAAACCCATGTAAAAACAGACACATGGAAAGATAGGGATAGAGCTACTTAAATTAGTTTAGTATAAGATTCATGTATGGCTTAGGGGCCTACAAAAGACTTACATGATTTCAGTACCAACTGGAATTTTTTAAATACACAGTGTCTGCTTGCCTTTTGCAGTTCAACTACTCACTTTCAACAGATAATCTCTTCAAAATGGCAGTCAGCTGTGTTCTGAGGGCCTGATTCAAAGTCAACGGAGAGACTAACTTCAGTGGGCTTTAGACCAGACCTTAACTGGAGTTTAAGTGTTATTATGATTGCTAGGCATCCAGTTTTCAACCAGAACGCCCGGTCAAAAAGCGACCCACGTGGCTCTGGTTGGCACCGCTGACTGCTGGTTGGCTCAACGTGGGTCCAGAGCTAAGGCAGGCTCCCTACCTGCCCTAGCTCCATGTGTCTCCCAGAAGTGGCTGCCAGGTCCCTGCAGTCCCTAGATGCACAGGCAGCCAGGAAGGCTCCGTGCGCTGCCCCTACCCCCCGCGAACCGTGGCCAGTGGGAGCTGCGGAGGTGGTGCCTGTGGGTGCAAGGGCAGCATGTGGAGCCTCCCTGGCCACCCATGCATCTAGGGGCTGCAGGGACCTGGTGGCTGCTTCCCAGGAGCTGCAGTAAGGGCCATTGGGACCCCACCCCCTGAACCCTCTCCCACATTCCAACCCCCTGCCCCAGCTCAGAGCCCCTTTCTTCACCCCAAACCCCACCCCAGAGTCCACACCTGCAACGAGAGCCCTCACCCCCTCCTGCACCCCAAACCCCTCAACCCCAGCCCGGAGCCCCCTCCTGCACCCCAAACCCCACCCCAGAGTCCACACCTGCAACGAGAGCCCTCACCCCCTCCTGCACCCCAAACCCCTCAACCCCAGCCCGGAGCCCCCTCCTGCAACCCAAACCTCTCATCCCCAGCCCCACCCCAGTGCCTGCACCCCCAGATGGAGTACTCATCCCTCTCCCACACCGCAACTCCCTATCCCAGTCCGGTGAAAGTGAGTGAGGGTGGGGGAGAGCAAGCGATGGAGGGAGGTGAGATGAAGGGGCCTTGGAGAAGGAGCAGGGCAGGGCTGTTCGGTTTTGTGCAATTAGAAAGTTGTCAATCCTAAGTTTTATGGTTTCACAGCACTTTTTATAGATGTTACTGATTATTGCCCAATTCTGCATTCAGATGGATGCAGGCACAATCCCATTGACTCCAATGAGATCGGAGCCCATGTACTCCAGGGCAGAACTTGGCCACGCTGTAGATTCGATAGATAAAAGGTGGTTTCCACAGGTATAACACTAACAAGATTTAACTTATTTTTAGGATTAGATGCACCTTTTGGAATCTGTAATTTTCAGATAAATACACTTGCACATATTAATCTGTACTTCTACTTGCAAAGAAATTGCCAAAGAATATATTAAGATATTCCATTTGCTAAAGGTTTTTTCCACTCTAACTGGAAAAAAATTGTTTATGCAAAAGTAAAACACTGAATCTGAAAAGTTAAATAATTCCCTCATGCCAGCTGGCCCAAAATAAATGAAGTATCAGTTTAAAATGGCACGCATTCTCAGTTTGGGGGGGATCTTATCCTACACTGGCAGTGGGTTAGACTTAATGAACAAATAGGTGTGTTCCCTTTTAACTGCTATGATACTAAATAACTTAAATAATGGAGTAACACCCAGTCAAGATCCCAGAGTCAATTGTCATTTTCCCAAATAGATCTAAAATTGCATATACAAAAAATTTACAAACAAAACATTGAAAAAAAACTTTAAAACTAATACTTAAAAGAAATAAAATGATTATGGTTATATTTTCCTGTTTTACTATTAAGTATTAGTCTAAACTACTCCTTAGGCAAAAGTGAATGTGCTTATATATAGTCTATAGATTAGTGTGCATTTCACAGAGAATTATTATTATCTATTATGTAATATTAAATAACAGTCATATACTTGAATGTATTGTAAGGGTAGATTTTAATTTGCTCAGGTTATTGGTAAAAACCTTCATTATAAACTTTTTAATGATCGGCAGGCAATGTGAAATAAATGAACTCATACTCAAAACACTTTGTACACTTTCAACAACAACAAAACAAGATAAAACTAACAAGTATAGTGGTACTCTTACCTGCATAGAATTCTGGACTATAAACTGCACCGACAACTGGATTTAATTTCCAGCCTACAGCAAAAAAACAAAACAACAACAGAAAAAGGACTGAGTAAATATTATAATTATAAATACTATTAATAAATAATACATTTCTATAAAGAAAATGGGAGTATGAAGCTGTTATTTCAGGATCCTGTAGTTTTAGTGGAAGTTGTATGTAGATATATAAGTTTGATCACAGTATTTATATATTGAAGAAATGATTGAACTGTTTATCTTTAAATATGCAGTGGTCTGGCTATGTCACCATGAAATATAAATGGTGAGAACTGAGGATTGTATAAAATATTGGCTTTTTTTCCCTGGAGTGGTGGTTATATTTTGTGAATGCTAATGCTCATAAAACACAGACTGGTAAGCATTGGCTCAAGACAGTAAACAGTGCATTGTAGGCAGAAGCCACTTAAGCTTCCCCACACAGCTTTCCTACAACACTTCAATCCGGAGATGTGAGAACATATCTATTTCAAGCCTTGCCTCAGCAAAGACTGACAATTATTTAAAAAGCGTGACAAGCTATGTGAAAGGTTCCCCATCACACTCCCATCTTCTCCTGAGTTAACAGGTGCCCACTGAAAGCGATCTTTCACTTGGGTCATGAGATGACTTGGATCCCAGGTTTTCAGAGGCAGCAGAAAAAGGGAAGAAACCCTAAACAAATCTGTATGCATAGAGTGGTATTTCATATTTGTATAAGATATTTCATCTGAAAATGCTGTACTTAAAAACTATGATCCTGATCCTGCATCACTGGAGTCAAACACAGATTTGCCATTGTTTTGATTTTTTAAGCAGGAGTGGGGCCTATATATAGTGTGAGGAATGTGGGAATTATCTGTGTTAATTATCTGTGTTAATTTTTATTAATGTTACTGATAGCTAGATAGATTGCTAGATAATTATACGTCTATATATAATTGTGGTTATTTTACTGATGCATAAAAGGTGACTAAGAGTTAAATCCTGAAATAAGCCAAAGCAATGGTTGTAAACACAATGCAATTCCCTGCTGCTCATACAGATAATACAGGGAAGCCACCATTTCCAGACTGCTTCAGATGTCCTCTGGAGAAATCCATAAACTAATTAAAACCAGGGTCAGGGTCCCAGGTCAGACAAAGGTAGTTTGAATTGGATAAAATAAAACAAGCATGCACACAGACTTGTGGGAGGTGGAACTGTCCAAGGGGCAGCAGTTGCAGGAGGCATCCTGACTCACCCAACCTCAGTGCTTGGAGGGGGTGGGGAGTAAGGGGGCGTGCCTGAGTTAATCAGAAGTCTGAATTAACCTGTCAAGGAAAGGTTAAGTTTTGGCTAAGGCATTATGCATTTAGGCTTTTGATATTTTTAAGTCGTTCTCGCTCCTTGCAATGTTCTATGGATAAATAATTCATACTCTGTTTTGAACACAGCTTGTACTAGCTGATCACTGCTCCTGGAAAGGATTCCGTAGCAGAGATGAAATCTTGCTGGACCTGCTGGAGATAAATATGTTTGGGCGAGATGGAGGTAAATATGGTTGGTAAACAGGGAGTGCTGTAGCTCGGTGATCCAGTTTAAAAGTGGGGTGAACCACAGGGTTCCACTCTCAGAGAAGTAAATGCAAACTGCACTTGAAACAAGTGCCCTCACACTTGAAAGGAGTGCCAACAGAGAGACTTAACGAGAGACACAAGTGCAGCTCATCCCTGAACTATAACATATTGGAATCCCCTTCATCTATCACTGAAATGTAGCCATCTCTGGCATGAGACACAATAAGTGTTTTTTCAGAAAACAGCAACTCATCAATGTCAGAGCCCAAGTGATGGGTGTTCTTCTATAAAAACAATTCATTGATAAGATAAAATGGATAGTGAAGAACAATACTATATGTAATCTACACTTCAGGAGCAAATAACATAAGTCTTAAATATCCAGAATGTAATTACCTAAGTTGGAAATTGGTCGAGCCATGGTGACTAATTAATTTTTTCTTGTGAATTTTCATGAACACCTTGGTTTTAAAAGTGCTACTTAAGGGTATTTTGACCCTAACCCCAACCCTAAGTTTTCTCCTTGGAGATCCTTGACCAGTGCAGTCCAAAAGATGTGTGATTTGAGTGAATTTCAGATCCTTCAGTCTCTGCTGTCAAAGGGGATGACACATATTGCTCAGCTTTGAACTAACACTAATGGCCACTCAATTTGTCCAAGAGAAAAAAAAATCCTGGTAGATGCAGATGGATGCTCACAGCTGAAAGTCATGACCATATTTCATTTCCTTCCCATTCCGATGGCTGTACCATTGAACTTTTTGTAGCTAAGACAGGAAAGACTTCATTCATCATGAAAATAACAGCCATTAAACTTTACTTTATCTTGTCAATGAAGTACGTACTGGCCCATAACTGTGTGGGTTAATCAAGCATGATAGGAGCAAGGAACTGTCAAAGAACCCCGATTTAGCAGTCGGATGAGGCAAATTCTCCCCAGTGGGTACAATTTGATGCATTTTCCTTATTGTCACAACACTAATCTCCCCCTCATGTTGAAACTCTAAAAGCTGCAACTGTGAAAAAATAAATCTATATAGTCATCCAAAGAAATATAGGTTAAGTGCACTGTAGGGAGCAATCATGTACTGTAGAAAGCTATCCTGCTTTGGCAGGAAGATGGACATAACATCAAAGGACATTTTCCACTTCTAAGGCCAGACATGCTAGTGTGGTGCATCTGCTTTGCTCCATGTTGCCAGTAGATTCTGGCTGTATAGTTGGCATAACTAGCCATGACAGGATCACCCCATTGTAAGGGAAAGGAGGACTTGTGGCACCTCAGAGACTAAAGTGCCACAAGTCCTCCTTTTCTTTTTGCGGATACAGACTGACACGGGGCTGCTACTCTGAAACCTCCCATTGTAAAGGGATACCCTACCGGCATAGAGGTTCTTACAAGACCTTTCCTCTTTGCTGTTTGCATACTGGGCATGGCTGAAGGAAACGGGTATGGCAAGGATACCCATTCACTGAGCCTATGTTTGGCTGTGGTTTCAGATTCTTAGGAACTAGCTCAGCATACTGAAGCGCCAGTATCAAGGCAATGCAAAGGTGAGTTTTGCAGCACCTCTCTATATCCCTTTCCTGACTTGTGCTACATGTTCCTCGGTCTCACAGTTGAAGTCCCAACTCTAATACCACTTATGCAAGCCTGTGTGCCCTATAAGCCCGTAGGTTTCAGTCTCATGCCTTAAATTATAAAATGAGCATTAGACTGAAGAATAAACCTTCCTGGATTTAAATATGGGACACGATAGGCTAGAAAATCTAAAGATGTCTGAAAGTCACTTTGCCAGTCTAATGCATGTTCCTTACTCACAGGCAGCTAACACAATTAAAAAGCAGCTATATTTCCAAAAGAAATGACAAGCACAAGGTAAGTAACAAAAATCCATCTATCTGCTAGCATAAACTTGCATGACCAGTGGTGGTAGCAATTACACGGCCAGGGCTTCCACATGTCCGCCCAGTAGGGTTGCCAACCGTCTAATCGCACAAATCCAAAGACCCTTGGCCCATCCCCTACCCTGCCCCTTTCCTGAGATCATGCCCCTGTCCCACCCCTTCTCTGAGGCCCTGCCCCCTGCTCACTCCATCCCCCTCCCTCCATCGCGCACTCTCCCCCACCCTCACTCACTTTCACCAGGCTGGGGCAGGGGGTTGCGGTGCAGGAGGGGATGTGGGATGTAGGCTCTACGAGGGAGTTTGGGTGCAGAAGGGGATGAGGGGTCATGCTCTGGAAGGGAGTTTGGGTGCTGGAGGGGGTGAGGGCTCTGGGAGGGAGTTTGGGTGTGGGAGGGGGTGTGGGGTGGAGGCTCTGGGTGGGAGTTTGGGCTCTGGAGGGGGTCCAGGGTGTGGGAGTTTGGGTGCTGGAGGGGGTCCAAGGTATGGGCTCTTGGAGGGAGTTTGGTTGTGGGGTGAGTTTGGGGGTAGGGGTGCAGAGGGTCAGGGGGTCGGCGCTTACCTCAGGCGGCTCCTGAAAGTGACTGGCACAGCTCTCTGGTAGCGGCTCCTAGGAGGGGGCCCCAGGCAGTCTCCGTGCGCCACTACCCGCAGGCGCCACCCCCGCATCTCCATTGGCCACAGTTCCCAGCCAATGGGAGCTGCAGAGTCGGCGCTTGGGGCAGGGGCAGTGCATGGAGACCCCCTCCCCAAGGGCCGCAGGGATGTGCTGTCTGATTCCAGAAGCAGTGCGGAGTAGAGAGAGGGTGGGCAGGAAGTCTGCCTTAGCCCTTTAAATTGCCCATGGCAATTGCCCCACCCCCGTTGGCGGGCCTGTGTGTGATACTTTGAACAAGCACTACAAACCTAGGTCATTACATGGGCTTACATGTCTGATTGCTGATTTTTCGCAACCGGAGAAAAAATTAAAAATGAGGAACACAAGACAAGAAGTTCAAGAGAAAGCTTCAAATTATGTGGGAAATGCTTTTATCAACACAATTTTTGCCTTCCTCTGCAGCGTGGGGCATGGGTCACTTGCTGGAGGATTCTCTGCACCTTGAAGCCTTTAAACCACAATTTGAGGACTTCAGTAGCTCAGACATAAGTTAGGGGTTTGTTACAGGAGTCGCTGGGTGAGATTCCGTGCCCTGCATTGTGCAGGAGGTCAGACTAGATGATCATAATGGCCCTTCTGACCTTAAAGTCAATGATTCTATGATTTCAGGAGCCTACATTTCAGATGTAAAAAAATGACAATACTAAAAAGCAAGGTAACACCTACTCTGTGTGACACTGAAGTAAACTTGTCCCTAAAACACCGATGACATTCATAAGAAGACTGAGCTTCCTTTTCAAGCATCATCATCCCTGAGGTTGGATTTGATATTTGATGCTTAATAGAGAAAACCCTGTTCTTTAACCTTTGTAGCAAGATTAATTTAAATATGCACAAAATCATTTATACCAAACCTTCTTTTATCCCCTCTGTCATACAACATATTGAACAAAAGAGTGAAATCTTCACATATATATAAAATATTTCAACTTACTGTTAGAACAAAATGTTATTGTATGACCCAGTCAAGCCTTGTGCCTGTCTGGTTTGATTCACTGGGCTGACATTTTATATAAAAATCAGCAACAATGAAGGAAGCTTTCCATTTTCATCACTTGGCAGACACATATTCGTATGAATAAGAAAGAAAGAAAGAAAGAAAAGTTTCTAGAAGAGCCTGAGGAATTTCAGACTAGTCCTTCCCAGATTATTATAACTAGGTCAATAATTGTATATCAAATTGAGAACAGTTATTTTATTTTTATTGTGGTGGGGGCAGCGGAAGTCTGACATGCTTATTAAAAAATTAACAAACACCTCACTTCTGTTTGCCCCACTTTTTAGCAAAATTTCAATAATGAGCTCTCAAATGTGGAAAATAAGTTCCATGAGATTTCAGCACTTAACAGTGTCTCAGCCAGCTATGGCAACCTGCCTTTTTTGATCATACGTGTTCAGTTTTCTTTTGTATTTTTTGGTGGGCAAATAGGAACAAAGATATTAGTTTGGAAAGCAAAGGTTATAGCAAAAGTATCCAAGACAAATAGAACAAATAATTATTGTCAGTAAATCCATTTCTGTGCTAATTTTTGTAGTTGAAAGGTGTTAATGATTTGAAATAATTCACAGAAAATAATCTTTTTTGGCAAAACTGCTGAATTAAGCACTGGAAAAGGGATTTGGGCGGGGGGGAAACCTCTTTGAAAAGCATTGCCCAGAACATCCCTCCCCACATTTCTACAGACGACTCTTCTGTCATTAGTCTACAATATTGTACCCATTGTTAAATCAACAGCAAGGACATCGTTTTTAGGTGATTTCCTAATTAGATTCCTGTATAGAAAAAGGGGAACCATAAAACAATTATAATTTGCTTTCTCTTCTCAACAAATTGTGGAACAGACAACAGAAACAATCCTGAAGTAAGCTGTATTATGATAATACCAAAGAGCAGATCATGCTTGAAAGAGGGAGCATCCTTCCGACCTCCCCCCCCGCGACTCCATCATCCAGGGCACAACTGTCCCTATGATTAGTTCATTCATTGCTATACTAACACTGCACAAAGCCAGAAGAGAATAATCAATTCCTAGCAGTATATTCTCTGGTACATGCAGCATCAGTTTACATATTGCTACTATAGTTCGTTATTTAGGTTCTGATTCTGCAACTCGTTGCATGCAAATGGAATGCTGTGACTACAAGGAGCCACATCGAAGTCAACAGACCTCTGTCCGAGTGCATCAGTTTGCCCAACCATAGCCCTCAATCCTGCAATGAACTCTGTGAGGATGGCCTCATAAGACCCTATAAAGGCCACAGAACCGTCATTAGGACTGCATGCTTTTGCAGGAGTCCACCCACAGGGAGCAGCTTGCAACATTAGGGCTTACATGCATTCTGGTATTTGACAGTAAAAGAAAGGATCAAAAGCTCACACACTTACCATTCGTATAAGGGTTGACTGTCTTTTTATTTGTCATTACACGTGCTGTCGCGTTATTTACCTATGCACATAGAAAATTAAATTAGTAAATGTTATAGAGAGAGTCTGTGGTACTATTAAATGCATGCATTATTACTGCTATTAGTCATATAAAAATAAAATGCAATTTTAATTTTTAAAAGGCAGTAGGTGCATAACAAAATCATACTATATATAATTACATTTACTTTCATAACCATTTAAATTTACAAATCATTTCAATAAAGCAACATCATATCATTTAAACTTTAATAAAGACACATTAAAAGCAAATTAAAAAGATACTGCATAATTTAAGATTTAAGAGCATGCTTGTATTCCATGATAACACTGAAACAATAAATATTTCAAAACAGAAAAAAATATATTTTATATGAAGGAACATGCAGTGGAGTAGAGGGGGAAGAGACAAGGTACAAGGAAACAAATAAAATGTCAAAAAAAGGGACAAACGAATTTTAGCAGTGTGCAACATAACCCTTTAGAAGAGAAGTACCATTGGAAAAGCAACATCTAGCATTCAACACTTGGAACAAGAGCCTTTTTCATTGCAAGAATTAACAAAATCATTCAAGCTTTAAAATCACAGCTAACAAAAGGATAAAAAGAGGGTGCATTATTTAACACAATATGGAGTTAACAATCTGAGTAAGATGTGCACGAAGTCATATCCTCAATCCAATCAGTGCCTCCCAGGCTTGCTTAAAACGTACACTCAATTACAGGCGTACCAATATAGAAAAAAATATAGCATCAAGAAAACTTAATACAACAAGTCAAAAAAATTCACGTGGTATATCAGCGCTAAATACGTGAAACGGCAGATGGACTTCTCCACTTACCATTCAGCACCATCGCCAGCATGGGTATGTATACAGTTACCATGGTTACTGAGAGTTTGGTGAGGGCCCTAAGCGCTACCGTCGAAGGGGGAAAATGAAAAGGCAAAATATGCAACATCTTACTCAAAAGACGACAGCATTTTCAACTGGTATTTTTTCTTTCTCTCTCTTTTTTTTTTTATTCTAACAAATACGACTCTGAGGCAGTGTTGAAGGGGACCCAGTGGTACCAAAAACATTTGGGTTTGTTTTTTGATGGGGCTGGATGGGTCAGGCCAACCAGGAAAACCAGCCTGGTGGTTACTCTGAAATGAAACTTTCAAACAGATTGATATTGTTGTTGTTCTTTTGTTTTACTTTTGTCTCTTTTTATATTTTTTGGATGCTATAATCTCCCAATCTGAGTTATTTTGAAAGCCACTGTGGATCCCACATCAACCCGGCATCAAAAAGAAAAAAAACCCGACCTTTTGTTTGTTTTTGTTTTGTCTGTCTCACAGTTTTGTTTTAGTTTTTGATTTTTTTTTGTTTATTTTTTTTTTGGAATTTACTGCACCCATTGATTTACAAAACATAGAAAATAATAACTTCAAAATAGTAAAGCTTTTATTTTGTCTCATTTCTGTCATCCACCTTAGAGCAATAATGATAATAATAATAATAATAATAATCACAAAAGAAATAATAATAAAAAAACCCAAGTAAGGCCAGATTATCTCTTTATATATAAATATATATATATAAACAATGGGAAGGGGAAAGGGGAGCACACAAAAGACACCAATGATGCATCTGAAACAACAAATGAGAGTGAAGCAGACATTTATAAAAAAGATGAAAAGGAAAATATTTTGAACATGCACCTCGATTTTACGGCCCTCTACCACGGTGCCGTGTAATTTCTCCCTCGCCCTGTCCGCATCAGCACTATTTTCGAAAGTTACGAAACCAAATCCCTGCATGCAGGAGGGAGAAGGGGGGAAAACAACATGCACATTATTATTTCAGTCAATGACCACTTGTTTGCTTATGTTCTCTCTCTTTAATTTAATATTTTCTTGTTCTTGCTTCATTTCTGTAACATGCAAATTAGAAAAATTATAATCATACTGAGATGTGCAATAAATAAGCGACAAATGTGAACAAGTTTTTTTTTCTCTTTCATCAGTTAGATAACACCCCCTGAAGAATTCAAAGAATGATACCAAAGATACCTTTCTCAATGTCACTACAGAGGAAAATAAATCTAACAAAAAATGAAATAAAAATCAAATTTACAGTGTTTTCACATAGAAAAAATGAAATAATGAGAAAAGAAAGTGGACCACTTTTTAATGACATGCAGATAGTATCAACAAAATAAAAAAAACATGGGCACAAAATTCAACACTGAATGCCAATATACTCTAAAACATTGCCTACTTAGTCATGCTGTTGTGATTGTAAGAAACATTTTTCCCATGCAACACTAGGGTTATTTAAACTTTTGTCAAACTGTATAGCCTTTACTTATTTAAAAAACAAAAACAAAAAAACAAAAAAGAAAAGAAAAAAGAAAAGAAAAGAAAACCACCAACAAAAGTGGTACTTTTATAACTAAGCATAAACGTTCCAGTTTTCAAAAGATCAAACAAAATCACATGATGTGAATAGAAAGAAACTTCGATAAAATAATAAAAATGCAAACATTTTGAATAAGTTTAACTGCTTCATATCGGCATTATTTTTGACATATAGTACATGCAACTGAGACTGTTTACTTTACCTACTCCCATGTTAGTGGGATAGGGTTATGCAACTTTGAAATATTATCATGAAAAAAACTAACCACTAAATACTTCAACACCAAAGGAAGACACGTGTATGTCTTTTCTGCTGCATATTAGTTATTTGACTATTCTAAGCACTTAACATTCTTATATTAGACTAAACAAAGACTTCCAATCTTGCTAGCATTCTTTTTTTGTTGTACTAAAGCAGATAAATATGATTTTAAAATTGGAAAAATTAAAATGCTTCATCTACCACTGACGTTGCTAAAATAACTTTTAAAATGACATTTCAGTATTTAAAAAACAAAAGAAACATTTATATATCATGATCAGAAAATGTACTCCAACCCTTTGAAACAATTCAAATACAGCATTATCAGTGCTATGCTTTTGCATGTCGCCTTCAATAATTTAAGGCCAATTATCCCAACAGAAAAGCATTAACCAAAATCCGTGTTTCAAATCAACAAGCATGTGCAAAACATACATGATCCTTTGTTAAGGACTGTTCCCATTCCAAGTTTTTCTGCTGTATGTAAAAGAAATCCTGTCCCAGCCACACACAATTTTCAGGATCGCTTTTATCCTCATTCACAAAGTATTCTCAGCACAACTTTTTTTATGCAGTGCTTATCTTTGTTAGGCCAGGTCTACACCTAAAAATTAGATCAATATAATTGTCTCTCAGGGGTGTGACATAGTTAGGTCAACCTAACTCATACTGTAGATGCAGTTAGTTAACACCTCTTGGAGAGGTGGATTAACTACATTGACGGGAAAAAACATTCCATCAATATAAGAAGTGTCTACACTATGGCACTATAGTGGACAGTGGCAGCACCGTAGCTGTGACGCTGTAGCATAGACATGCCCTTAGGCACCTCAAGCAAGAGACGTCATACTTCCACACACCTCTGCCCCTGCCCAGTTCCCCAGCACTGTGTTAATAAAACATGACGTAAACCGTGAAGGACAAACTTTATAAAGTCAATCTTGATATAAAAATATGTACCTATAATTCTGCTAACTTAAGTTGCATCCACTTCCTCAACCAGGGTAACATTATTTCCGAGTGAAACACAGAGTCTCTGTGGCAACATTACTTCTATGCATAATTTAGCCACCTTCTCTGCCTGGTCCAGTCCATTGTTTAATTTTGCAGTCAGTCAAAGTCTATCCAACCCAGTAACTTCTTTCCAGCAATCTAACCTATCACCACTTGCCCTGTATTAGTAAAAAGGGTCTACGGATTAGGAAAGGGGAATGGCAGAATGTTAAGATTTTGGGGGGGTGGGGGTGGGGGAGGAGTGTTTATATTCAACCCGTAAAAACACTTTTAGCTAAACAGGAACAAACACAAACCATTCAGAATATCATAGGCACAAAGCCAAAATAGTGAATTAATTTGTGAAAAAACATTAAGAAACTATTAGAAATTACCTTTTAAAAGTGGAGATTGGTATTCCTTTTATCTATTCAAGCCATAGATTTATCTATGCTTGTGCATTATGTAGGGAAGTGTGTGTATAGCACTAATGTATGGGTGCAATTTTCCATCCTCCTCTAATTAATACTCAAACAACATGCTGGCTACTTTCAACTGCTATTTGCCCACCCATTAAACCTCCCATGTTGTAATAGCTCTGTAAGCAAACTCTTAAATTCAAGTGCTACTTGAGAGAATGCCTTAGCAGAACCTTATCACTGCACCACTGAACCAGTGACCTAAAGTTCACATAATAGTGTAAGTTACTCTAATATTGTCTAACTGTTTGTTCACCTCCCTCCTCTAAGCAGAACAACTATCTTCCCTGACTGGCAAGAACTGAAAATTTGGTATGAGTTCTTGGACTGTTAATTATGACCCAGAATTCTAAAAACAAACAGTCTCCTGAGTAAGCCCATTCGCTCGTAGCACCAGTGTGCATTTCAGATTTTTTTTAAATACTGGGAATAAAAGAAACACCCAAAATAAAATATCAAAGAAGAAAGCACCTTTAATTAATATTAAGATGGAGCTACAAGCTAACTAAAGACAAAAAATCCAAACATTTAGGAATGTGTGGCAGCTGTCATTTTGAATTCCTTACATTTTTTCTTATGCATTAACATTACTTAAACAAAGCTTTTATATAAGTTTTTACACTCATATTTTAATTTACAGAAACTTTATCGGATAATAACTTTTATTCATCAGATGCATAGAGCATGCTCTCGCTCTCTCTCTGACACACACACGCTTTTACATATCTCTATGTACATTCCACACTCAGCATAACAGCAACTAAAAAAATATTTATTATTGTACTAATCCATAATATGAGCTGTCAAGTGCTCAGATTCATTAAAGGACAATGGATGGGGGGGGGAACACCACCACCTGTATTTGACCATTAACCAAGTTTTAAATGGCAATGGATAGTCTTGTTTTTGATTGAGGAGATGGTTGGGAGGTTTTTTTGTTTGTTTGTTTGTTTTGAAGGGCTAACGGGCCTTACTTATATTATGGACAAATGAGCACATACATGTTTTTAAAATGTAAAATCATTAAATAATTTATAAATATAGAAAAATGGTGCTCATTGTTGTTAGAGTACTTTTACATCTCTAGAGTAAAATCTTACCTCAGCAGCTCTGCAATCATCCCTAAAGGACAAAACCAATTTGCAGCAGCTGTGGACAGTTACTGAAACCCAGAGCTTCAACAGATTAGTTAAGGAAGCATGTTCAAGGTTAAAATGCCAGAGCAATGTTACAATGACTCTGGTTCTGACTCATATAAACTGAATTGCCCTCACAGGATTGGAGTTGGAAACTTGTGAGTTCCCTCAGCTTGCCTTCTCTGAGCTTATGTTTCCACTATATAGCAAAGCACATAGATGGGGGGGGGGGAGCAGTTTGAAAATTGCTTTGGAGGCAAATTGCTATTCTCTGTTTATCTGCATTAGTACTCATGTTTTCTGGTTTGAATTGTTTCATGTAAACTTCAATTTACAGAAGTACCGATGCTCATTCCTGTCTAAATGCAAAAGGTGATTTGATGTGCTTGTTAACCGCATTACTGGCATCTATTCTTTTAATCACTGACAGAGAGGGTGCTGAGGAAAGTGAGCCTTGTGAGACCCTCTCTAAGAGCTATTTTTATAGTGTAGGACAGTGGGAGGTTTGCACGGCACAGATGCCAACCCCCTAGTGTAGACATACTGCACCAGTGTAAAAGCTGACTTGAGCTGGTGCAGCATTCATCCAATAAGGTTCTGCATTGGTGCAGAGATATATTGGTACAAAAAAAGTCCAATGTATAAAAGCCCTTAGGATGAGAGGGTAAATACACTGACCATACCCATTCAAGCCTCGAACTTACTCCTGGAACCACGAAACAAAGATGCCTAAGGTGCTGTTTGTTCTGAAATTTTAAATCTATCTGCTATGAACAAGTCTTAGACAGCCAATTTCTTTCACAAAGGCTCCTGAACAGCCATCAGATAAGTATAACAGATTTCAGCCACGACCAACTTGAGCCCAATCTGAACTGGCAACCTAAAGTTAAAAGGCCCTGCTTTCCTGTATTGGCTTAAAATCACCAAACTTTTGAATCATACCGTTTCCCAGTATCTTTGTTGTTTTACAAAATTGGCAGTAAATGTTCTAACTGGGTGAGGGGGATGTCAGTTTATGAATGACAAAGCAACTCAAACATTGGAATATAAGGCATATGATGATTGCATCATTTTATATGGAAGAAAAGATGACCATTTTAAATTTAGAATTGAAAATGCTGACACATTAGGAGAGTGATTAGCAGAAAGATTATAATGCATCTGACATATTGAAAGATGAAGAGGCTTCCATCATTAATACTGAATCATATGTAGGAGGGGAAGAATTATTACAAGTCGAATATATAGGGGGACAAAGATTAGAATGAGTCTGACATCAGGGGAGGAGAGTTACCATGCATATGACGCAAACACATAAAATTATAGTGCAGCTGATATGGGTAAGATTTACTGGGGAAATGACTGTTGTTTTGCACCATTTAATGTAAATTATCTAAGCATAACAATCTTATTTTTTTATTTCTTAAGTACCTAATAAATTAGGCTATAAATTTAAAGCAAAGTAATTTTCAGGAGAACTAAAATAAATTTACAATACAGTACATTGTCTTTATCAGTAGAAATACTAAAATAAATTGTATTCAAAGGGTTGGTGCACTGAAGTTTTTAACTAACCAGGAAAACATCTGCACATCAATAATCTGGAATAATCACATATTTTATTGAGTAATTACTCAATAGGATATTAGATTATATTACCAACTGTCATTTCAATAGCAAAAAATACCTATTCTAGCAAATGATCTGCTTATTTTTCTGCAAACATGACTCATTTTATAAAATGAGCAAGGTAATTATCACTGAAGGATAAAGAATCAGCCTAGACAATATATGATTATATTTAAAAGCAGAAAGCAAACTTCCCATTGAACTTTGACAGTTTGTAGTAATTATAATTTTTCCTTTCAAAGGATTTAAAATGTGTCCACTGAATTTCTTGCTGTTTGGGAAATTGACAAAAGGCTTCAAAAGGTGTTTCCATTCAACTGGATTTTTAAGATTCATTTATTACAGTAGTGCAGTTGTTTTCTCTTAATCTTATCAAATACTAAAAATCAATTAACTGATTCTTCCGGTGAATTAAACCGCTTACCTTTGAGCCTCGCTCATTAAAAATAATTTCAACATCTAAGATTTTACCAAATTGCTGAAAAGAAATAGAAAAGTCACATGAACATAAGAAAATCTGAGAACATAATAACAGAACTGTAGCAAAGATATTTCATAGTATTAGAAGATTTAGTACCTCATATATATATAAAGATATTAAATTACAGGCCAGCCAAGCAATAAAAAAATGACAAACTGAAAGAGCAGCTGAATTAAATGCATGTTGTGATGAGCCTGATACACAGCTAAAACTGTACCACTACCATTCTGCATAATCAAGAACAGCAATTAAAATATAGTAGCACCTACTGCCTGTGAACCACATTATGGTTAAACTCATATCACAGTGACGTTAAAGAGAAAAGTTGGTGAGGTAATATCTTCTATTGGACCAACTTCTGTTGGTAAGAAAGAAGTTTGTGAGCATACACAGAGCTCTTCTTCAGGTGAGATGACCTGAAAAAGAGCTCTGTATGAGCTTAAAAGCTTGTCTTTCTCACCGTAAGAGGTTGGTCCAATAAAAGACATTACCTCACCCACTTTGTTTCTCTAATACCCTGGGACCAATATGGCTACAACAACACTGCATATCACAGTGAAGTGAAAGTCCCAACATTTTACATACTTTTCAATGGCTTTTCAGTCCTCTTATAATGATGTTTGTTATAGGTGAGATCCCACTGTGCAACTCCCCTTAGAGTGTAGCAATCACCACCCACCAGACAGGTATTAAATGTTGCATTTAAAAATGATTATCACCTCCCACTCTTCCTCAGAGGAATATTAGCCACTTGGTCTTGTTCCAGTTGCTCCCAGTGGAATGAAGAGGAATAAGGACATATTTGCTACAGCTACTTCTGGCTGTGAGTAAAGATACAAGGTGAAATCCTGGCTTTATTTAAAAATCAAATGGGAATTCTGTTACTGATTTCAGTGGAGCCAGGATTTCACCCATATCTTCTAAAAGGATACCCCACCACTTCCAAAGAACATAAAGAAAGACACTTCCACCAGTGCTGAGTTTTTCCCAAACAAGCCCTGTCCTACCTTAGTGAAACTCTACCGAATGGGAAGGTTACTTGTGCGTAGGAATAAACCCTACATCCTGTAATAATAATTACTATTATTATTGGTTTATCATAGCCCTAGGCACTGTTCAAACATGCAAAAAGGCACAGGTTCTGTCCCAAAGAAAAAAGTTTCACTATACCTGCTTTGGGAAAGGGAATGAACGCTAACCCTGGGCAGGATTTAGTATAGATAAGTCAGAACATTTTTTGACGTGGCACATTTTATGGTGTGACGCTTTCTAGTACATTACTCAATGTGTCATGTTCTGCTATTTCATGTGTCACTAATGTGTCATGTGAAACCGTGTAACTCTGGTGAGGCAATGTCAGTGACAAACAATATACTACAATGGAAAAACAAAATAATGCAGGCAGAAGCAGAATAACCTAGTGAGTGTATAATATACTACAGAAATTAGACTCTACTCCAGTCTACTAAGTACCTTAAGATATGTTAAACACATCCATGGCAAGAAAGATAAGAGTTCCTTTTATTGCTTTAACTTTTTAGAAAAATCAGCACACACTTGTTATCCTTTGCCTTCCGCCTCCTCCCCCCCCCCAGTTACATTTATCTTCCAAGTAACAAATGCATTAACCACTATTGTTAGCTTATAAGCAGACAATTGTTTAATGTTTAAACTATAATTCGTGTACATATAAAGCTGGGTGAAGTTGGACAAACAAAACCCAAACTAGTAAACAGGCCTGCTCTCCTCAACTCATGCTCCTAAAAAGAAATCATGTTCATAACAGGATCAAGATGCAAAGGAAGGTTTCAATATCAGGCTTCATTTCAGAAACTTCACTATAATTCGCAAGGATAGGAATTTGAATTTCCCACCAGTTCAGAAACTCAGATTTCTCTGCACAGGTTGGTTTAACACTGAACAACTGAAAAACTGAGTTTGTCTCAGCTTGCAAGTGGGAGGCTTAATGCAGCTATTGCTCCAATAGCGTTTCTGTTACCAAGTCATATGGAAGCTGGGGAATTCCTGTCATCTTCCAATTTGGAAGTAAGACTTATTTGAGTTTTCTGAATCCTAAAAACTTGGAATGCAAACACAAATTAACTTTAGTTTGTTTACAGTTGGATTTTAACACCCACAAAACAACTGTTGCATTTTGTGCATTTAGAAACAGAATCTACCTGTTTTCTGAGTTGTTTTATTTAAATTTAATTTTAACTGATTAACATACATTTATCCTAGGAAGTTCTCATACATCATCAGATTCGTTACAATTTTGTGCTCTGAAATGTATGGCATCAGAAACACCTTTGTATTTGGTGGGGGGAGAGTTGCTAGGGCAATTCCGATAGGTTTATGTGAAAATATCCCTTTTTCCTACTATCATGTCAGGATTCAGTTCTTAGTACATATTTAAGTAGATACTTCTTCTGCTCCATAAGACGGTTAAAAAAAACAACAACTAGAAGATAAATTCATTATAATATATAATGAATTTAAGTCAATTACTCGACATATTTCGTGTCTTCTTGACTTTTAATGGGACTCTGTTATTAAGTGGGACTCTATCATATATTAAATAAAACTCATACACGATATAAGTGTGTGTGTGTGTGTACATACATCTAGTATATATTCATACTCACATAAAATAGCTGCAGGTTCAAAATCTAATACAATATGCTACTCCGACATAAGAGTATCTGTGAGTTATTTATGTTTATTAAGATGATATGAATAGGTGCAAAAAAAGCAGGTCCAGTACTGGAGTATCATCTGGCCATGTCTAATTCTTTGTGAAAGGAGGTTAATAATAATGCAGTTGTAGGCCAAGTAATGCCTATTTTTTACTGCTATGCTTTTAAAGATCCACAACCACAGGTGTGGAATTCAAGATGAACAGAAGACTTCACAAGAGAGTATGTAAGTGTGTAATAAGTTAAGCCAGTATTAATTACTTGCTTTCTTAGAGTACAAAAATATATGATATTCTGGAGATCTGCCATCACATTATAGCTCTGTAGAGTACATATAGCATTGTTTCTCCTTACAAGTAGGATAAGCAAGTCAGGCAATTAGTTATGAGTAAAGGGGGCTGGGGGGAAGGGTCTTCCAATGGAAAACATTATATGATCTTAACTTTAGGTATTGCTGCTAGCTCCACCTATAATGTAAAGGTAATGCTTCTTTTAAAATGTGACAATAATAAGCATGCAAACAAAAATAGAGTACTTACCCCAAACATTTGTCTGAGATCTGGATCTCGAAATCTGAAGGGTATATTTGAGACATGCAGCCGTTTCGGCTGCGATTTGTTTTCTGTGTTTTCAGAGGATTGTGTCTGTTGCTGGCCGTCAGTCTGTGCTGCATCATCTGTCTGCTAAAAGAATTAAAGCAAAATAAAGTAAAACATGCTCTAAGTATTGCTCTAGTTGTAGATATAAAAATAGTGGTGGGTTTAACTCTCAGGCAAGGCACACAACTGAAAAAGAAAGAAGGAATCATTCAAACAATGATGTAAAAGAAAATCTGAAGTTAGAGATGTGGAATATCTATTAATTCACCTAGTCCATTGTTACATCTATTTCAACAACATAGAACTTGGAAAGAAACAAGCAATATGTGGAAGAAGAATATAAACAATTATGTTACATTTATAAAGGTTTTTAAATAAATGAAGAATAAATATTTAGCTCTGAATTATAACATTGTGGAAACACCTTTAGCCTCCATTGGAAACTGAAGCATCATGGGCAGAAAACAGCCTAGCAGTAATAGCACATTATAAACTATCATGTAAGAGTAGAACTTGGACCTTCATGCAGATGCCAATAAGGACTTTCACTCAACTTCAGGAGGGCGGAAACACATCACGCCATACTGGCCATTTCATAAGCAGTTAATGTGCTTTAGAGGGTAACTTTATCTGGAGGAACAGTCACCATTACTGAAAAGGCCTTGAATGTTCAAGGAAACAGAAGTACTATTAGAGGCAATGTAACAAGTTTCAAGAATGCCCAAGATAAAGATGAAACCCAGAAATTAACTTTTGAAGAGTTTCACATAGGAACAAGAACATGTAGAGTTCATCAATGGCATTTCTATGGGAATTCTGTACTGCAGATTTTAAATGATGTCTTACATTCGGATTACATCACAGCTGAAGTTTGCTTCCATTTAAAAAACCCAATTAGGAATTACAAACATTATTATTAAAACACATTGAATTATTAATAGCATTATATCAGTCATCTGAAAATTAAAATTTATCATCTTTAGTCAAACAATATTTTGGAGAAATCTCTGTGCTGGTTTCTTTGATGACAACACATAGGGCCTAATTAATCACTCTGTAGCATATGTATATGCAAAAGTAGGAGCATTTATGAATGTGTGTGAAAGACAGAGGCTTAATTTTTGTATACATACAGATTCACACAAGAACACAATGTTAGAAAGGGAAGAGGAAAGAATGCAGCAGGAGAAAAATGGAAGAATGAAAATAGATTCAGGGTTGGTGACGAGAGAGTGATTAAAGACTGTCATCACTGACCATTCATTATGCCAAGCACATTCCACCATCATGTCCTGTGGTGGCATAAGTGACCATAAAGGATGTCTAGAAGACAGGCAAACTGGCAAGATAGTTGAAGAGGTTTGAGTACAGAAGCAAGTTGCTTTTCTCATGGATAATGGCCAGGAGCAGGATGGAGGCCCTCACATGGCGAATATGGGGTCATGCTATGTTACTAAGTTTTGGCAGCCATGCCAACAGAGTTGCACATAAAGTACCAGTAACAACGCGCATAGCTTTGTTAAGTTCTACATCGAACAGCCTCGCATGAGAAAAGCGACACCAGACAGGAGCATAGTATTCTGCTGTTGAAAAGTAGAAGGCAAGTGCTGATGATCTAAGTGTCCAGATGCTTACACTCTAGGTTGAGCCACCCAGTTTTCTGAGCAAGTTGTTCCGAGAGCTAACTTTGGCTGCTGTCTTCAAGTGGTTGCAGTACATCAATGACCTATCCAATGTCATGCTGAGGTAAACTGGGTGTCGTTTATACTGTAAGTGTTTGTCACTTCAGAAAATATTTAGCTCGTGGCTTGCGCTTGCATTATGCAGATGAAATAGAAACCGCCTAACAAAAGCTTGGCAGCAGGTGCCATCGACCACAGAAGTCTGCCATGAGCTTCGTATCATGGTTCAGGACCTTGTCAATTTCTGAGAAGGACTGAGCTTGATAGCTTCAGCTAATGTCAGCATAGATAAACTTGCATTAGAGTGTTGCTGGCAAATCGTTGATGTACACATTGAACAGTATTGGTGAAAGAACTAAACCTTGAGAAAGACTATTAATCTGACACTTCCACGAACTGCAAGGGTCACCCATGTGTACTCAGCGGCACCTGTTTTGGAGGAATAGCTCTACTACTTCGACCACCCAATGTAGGGAAACTCAAGAGAGTTTACACAGAAGGCCTCTGTCCCAAACTGTGACATAAGTGGTGGTCAAATCTATAAACATGGCTCTGATCTTTAGATTTTGTTGAAAATCATTTTTGACAAATGTGGTCAAGGCCAAGACTTAATCTCAGGCACTGTGTCCTTTCCTGAATTCTGCTTGGTCAACGTGAAAGACATCGTCCAACTCCAGAGTGATTTGTTGGAGGATCAAGCACTCACACACCTTAAAACACACTAACAGCAAGGATATTGGGTAGTAACTCGCTGTGTTCTGGGGGTCCTTGCCTGGCTTGAGAATGGCAATAATCTTTGCTTGACGCCAAGTGCATGGTAACTTGGGTCAAGTGAATGACCCAAGGTCACACAGCTTTAACTGTTGTTTAACATTTTGTTTTGTAATTTTCATATATTCTGAGGATACTTCAAAAATTCAAGTGTACTTCACACGGGTGCAGGGATGTGTTTACAACAATTAATTGCAGGATTGGGACATCGGACTGTTAAGCATAGACTGACTCTTACTATGTGTTTGTACAGCATCTAGCACATTGGGGTCCCCATTTCAGAGCCTCTAGGTGCTATTCTAATAAAATGCAAATAAAATAATACCATAAAATTGCATATTTTGTCTGTGTGCACAGCCTTACACAGTTTCATTGACTAAGTAATAATTAATAATCTCTCTCTTTCCCTATTAGTCCCCTATCAAGTGTGATTTGAGCTCATGGTTTTGAAATAACACATACAAAACTTAAGAACCAAACTGAGCAATGTGGCCTTCCCTCCTCTAGATCCATTTTGCTTTCCTCCCCGATTGTCTAATTCTTTCTTGAAAGATGTTCAAGATTGCAACTTCAATTTCTGTCTTTGGTAGTTCCATCCACATGTTAATTCCAAGCCTTGTTCTCAAAGAAAATAAAACCAAATTTTAGGCCATGTTTACACTACCAAAATGTATTCTTACAGCAATATAGATAACTTGATTTAACACTGTACCTCCACTATACTTATGGTTGAGCTAGGCTCTCTACACAGAAGTTAGCAAGTACAGTGCCTTGCTTCCACTAGGATTTTAGAGGATACTATCTTGCTGTAAAAATGAACCATTTGTGGGAGTGAAGGCTTCACCCTAAACCCCTTACAAAATGTGTTGGCACAATGTGTACAACTGGGGTAAAAACACCGAGTGAAATCCTGGCCTCATTGAATTCAATGGTATCCCCCCAGTTATTTTGAATGTGGGGATGATTTCACCTATTGTCTATGTTTGGTAGGTGAGCATCATCATGATGTATACACATGCAGGAGCCAGTTCTGCAAAATATGGAAAACTCCTTATGCTAGTGAAGCATTTTCTAGTGGCCTGAGCAAGTGACCACTAACTAACTCTCACACTGACTGTCAACAGCTCCACTGAACTTTCTTTTTCTGCTACCTCCCTAGATCATAATAGTATTATGGGGATTCATCAGCGAATATCTGTTAAACACACTGCAGATTAAAAAATGTGATTAACTGCTATGCATTAATATTGTTATTTTAAAGAGATAAGAACATTTTCTGTCCTGAGCTGTTCATGCCATTATCTAAAAATAGATTGAAGTATCTAGAATTTATATTTGGAAAACCGTTCCATCCAAAATCATCATGAGGATTACATTAGTGGGTCAGTCACTTGAACAGAAGAAATGTGAAGGTAATTTGGTGTATGGTGGTAGGTGTGGGGGGGAGGAGTGACAGGAAAGGGTGGAAATGTAATATTAAGGAACAATTTAAAGTCAATTAGAGTCATTTGAACTCAGTTACAAAATCCTGAAGGTGCTTTTTAGCTTCAGGAACAAAAGATGCCCCAGGAAGAAATGATATCATCAATATATTGTATAAATGCAAATTGGAAAAAGTAATTTCTGTTCATTGTATTAATATAAATGATGAGAAACAAGACGAGAGGAAGCATTGAACCTTGCAGTGTTAGTATGCCTGAAAAGTTAGACAGCTTTTGTACCGCGAGTAATAATGGAGACATTGTCATCAAACCAGATGAGGCCCTGAAGATGATGCCAAACCGGATACATTTTGGAATTATGCTGGAGTTGTAGACTGCCTTCACAATAATCTGACTGTGAGTAACTGCTGTACTTTGTTTTTTGGGTTGCTGTTGTTTTGTCTGTTTGCTGATTTTTAAGTGCAGTCTTTATTTCACAGAAAAATGTGAAATCTAACTGAGCTTCACCGAACAATGTGTCAGAGTCAAGGTATTTAGGGTTTGAAAACCAGCTATGTCAGAAATTGTTTTAGTATGTTTAAGTGTCATACCTGTCACATCCCTTATAAGGACCTCAGACAAAAGATTAAAACTGTGTGGGGAAAGGGTTTGCCAATGGTAACCAAGTATCTATCCAACACATGTTTATAGCCCCAGTAGCTGCAGGAATTTTCAGGGAACATGGGTCCATGCTAACCAAGATCAAAATAGGTGACAAATTGAAATTCAAAGCCCTTATTGCTGAAAGAAAAGATACTCTTTAATGAAAATAATTCATATTAACACTGAGGACATAAGATGCACCGAGCACATAGGTGGTACAGGTTGAACCATGAACAGTCTCCCAAGGGGAAGCCTCAAAGCTTTTTATGGATTTCAAACCTGGAGTGAAATCCCACCTTGCATTACTTATTACAGTTCCCAGAATATTTTCATTGCTGAATGCATCCCCAGCAAACTATAAACAACAACATACAACACAGAAATATCTACTTTAAAGGCCTCTAGCTGATATTTTCTTAAAGAATTAACTGAAACCAAGAAGCACAGCATTCAGTCTGTACAGCACACCCTGCCTGCCTTCATACAACCTGGGAATAAGAAGTCACCTCTTGGGAACATGTCTTTCAGAGAAAGTGGGTGAGAAGCGCACCTGCTGTCAAGCAAGGTGGAGATGGAGTATATCCAAGTCTTTTTTTTTTTTGCTGATGGCTACAGTACCATCCCTACCACTAGGCAGCATCAGCCAGTCCTAGATTTTGAACCTGCCAGTCACAAGCCACCTTGTGTGTGCCAAATCATTAGCCTACATCAACAAAGATGGTTGATGCTGGCCCTTCCACGGGGCCCATACTAAACATGCTTCAGGAAGGGGTGTGAAGCAGCGGTTACTGAAAAGTATTTTGTCCCTTTTAGAATTTTAGCTATAAATTGAATAAACTAATTGTTGTACTTGGTTTTTTTTTTTAAAGCTATGTTTTTAATGTAACAAAGCCTTTGGGATAGTAAAAAGCAAACCTGTCTATAATAGTAATTGCATCATTCAATTGTAGTACTACCTGGGATTTCGGCCGGCCTGGGTCTCCTCCAGCCCAAGGGGGGCTCTCTGGGTGGAGAAGTTGGGGGGTGCTTCAGCCACTGGAGGGGCCAGGGGGTCTCAGGGCTCCAGATGTCAGGGGGCAGGCGGAAGGGGTGGAGCCAGGGACTAACCTCCCTAAAGGGGGGCTCCACCTGCTGCCCATGTCTATGGGAGTATAGAGAAAAATACATTGACATAACTAAAGGTGGGAATAACCCAAAAATCTGTAGCTGAACTCTACTGCACTTCCTGGGAGTATGGTCAGACCCAATCTTTATGTATCAAGCTCATCTTTTGTGTAAATATTTCAGCTAGCCTTAATTTCATTTCACAGTAAGAGAGCATCTGAAGCCAATGCATTATTTCCAGGGCTCTGTTCCTTTTTCCGTAGAATTATCAGACAAATGACTGATTAATTCATTTATTTAATTTTTGTGAATTTTCAAGACCAGGATGTTATTTTGATCATTTTCTTTTTATGGCAATTAATATCACCCTATAGTGGAATCATTACTGGAAAGCAAGGTGGTAAAATGATGACAGGACTATAAAACATCATTAAATAGCCTAAAGTATTCCCCTGCTATTTTTAAAGTTTGAATTTATCACTGGATTTGGAAGGGATGTAGCTTTTATGAATGACCGTACCACATCTTTAATTGGGGAGGGGAATTTTTTTGGCTGGCTGAATGAAGGGAACAGTGATTTATGGCTGGGGGCTAGGGAGTTGGGGAAAGAGGTCAAACTGCTGCAAAAGGGGAGAAGATGGGTACCAGATGGATGGAAGGGTTTAAGAGGGGCAGCCCCATGTGGTGAAGCCCTCTTTTACATGGAGCAGTTGGTTAAAGGAACAGAATGGGGATTTGGGGCTCCTCTGAGTGGTACGGCAGGGAGCCAACCCCCACCCCTTTCTTATAGCCCACCTTAACCCTCTTATGAAGGTCCCAGCAATGGACTGGCTGTGGGAGACTTGGATGGAAAAAGAGGGGGGAGCTGCAGAAGCCCCTGGGTAATTATTGAATGGTTAGCTGCACTGTACACTTTTATCTGCTGGGTATTCTCAGACATCTAATAATAAAGATGCGGCCTGTTTAAAGCCATATCAAATGTCTCCTGTCCTTCTTTCGGTTTTGCTGGACCAACAACTTGAATTCTACGGAATCCTACAGTGTGATTAACACAGACAGAATGCACATGATATGTATACGACATCTTAAAGTAAAAGCAGTTTTTAAACTGATAAACCATGAGGTGACCGATGAATGTCTTTTGGGCCTGAAAGCAGGTGCTGAGCACCCCCCAATTCCAACTAAAGTCAATGGGAGCTATAGGTGCTCAGCATCTTTGAAAATCAGGCCCTTAGTTTATGGATTGGCTTTCTTATATATGTCAATTATTACCATATTAGGTTAATTTCCAGCTCTGAGAATCAAGAAGCCATTTGTCATCTCCACCAAAAGGTCATGTCTGCCCATTTGCTGCATGACTTTTTTCTGGTTCCAGTAAGATTGCGTTTCTAATTTAAAAATCTTGATAAACAATTATAGCAGGTTATTGATAACTATTGCCCGGATGCAGCTATAATATGACTACAACAACATGCTTCTGATTATGAAGTGACTTATATAAACCCTTATTAGCATGTAAACCACTTACTAGATATTTTAATAAGCAATACCAAGAATTCAACAACATCCTTATGACATAAATGTTAAAAATAAGCTGCTAGAACTTTAATGTTTTAAAGATCGCTGATTGCATTCACCAGTACTTTAATATAGAATCGTGATACTCTATTTTCCATAATCATTTCTAACTCTATCAATAAGTCTGAGCTACACAACTTTAATCTTGGTAAAATTTGATTTAGGTATTGATGAATTTGGAGAGAAACTTTATGCAGGGCATGCATACATCTTCACAAAGAAATGTGTCTTCACATGTCACATTTAATTTATCATTCTTAGCCAACTTATATTTCCCTCTCCATCTCAAGCCTCCATCCTATGGTATTTTTGTTCTTTGATAGCTCACCTTTCTCTAGGCCTCTCCCCGACCTTAATCACTGTATTCTTTTAAAAAAATAGAAGTGTGCCTGACTGTTGGGGGTTACTGTTTGCTGCCCGTAAAGTGTGGGGAACAAGAAAATAAAAGCAGCACTATAAACAAGGAAATACATGTATCCTTATACTCATTAAAAGAGCTAAAGCTACATAACAAAAGATGCTTCTCAAATGACACAATTAAAGAGACATAGGCTACACTAGCAATATTTTTCATAAAGATAAGTATCAGACCATATTAATAGTTTTCTTACTATAGGCCTACCTTAACATAAGTAACTTGCCCCATTGCTTAGTGAGCATAATTGGGAAAGTGAATGGAAGATTAAGTTGTAAATAGGGGCTTGACAAACAGTGTGCTGGAATCCGGATTTCTGTGATACCTCAGATAAGCAGCAACACCCTGATGCTAAGAACTATAGACATGGAATGTAAAGATCAGGTTCCATGTAAACAGCACATGGACAGAGCATGCTGTATCAGGATATGTTCCTGCAAAGTAGCCAAGCCAATCAAAAAATGTGTGATTTAACATATAGCAAATGCAACGGAATGTTTAAATGTAAAGTACTTCTGGGGGAATTCTGCACCAAAAAATTTAAAATTATGTGCACAATATTTTAAAATTTCTGCACATTTTATTTGTCAAAATAACACAATATAATTACTCTCCCACTGTCAGCCCTGGGCTGCCACTGCCTGTGCCAAACATGGGTGGAAGTGCTGAAGGGAAATCACAAATTCTGCATGAAAAAAATAAAATTCTGAGGGGAACATTAATTCTGTGCAAATTCTGCATTGTGCAGTGGCACAGAATTCCAGCAGGAGTAAAAAAGGAAGAGGTTATCTGTGTAACTTTGAATGTGTGGTATGCCCTGTTCCCTCCGACTATGCTTAAGTCTAATCAACTCAGCATAGCTTTGTTGTATGCCAAATAAAGGAACCTGAGTGATGAAATTCAGAGTTGAATTGAGTGTTTTGGATCACAGAATGAAGCACTCACACACAACGGGGAGAGGTGTTCTGGATAAGCTGAGTGGAAAAGGTCTCGAACAGAATCCCAGCAATTACTCTGATAAAAAAATAAATGATCAACAAATTTAAATGTAAATTTGTGGCAATATGTTACTGACAATAACAGATATATTTTGAATAATTTTGTATGACAACAGGATACTAAAACCATATGGCATCTGATACAAAGAGAGCCTCTTTGGAATATCTGACATAACTCTTTGCAAGGATTCAATAACATTGCATACTAGCTCGAAAGGGGAAAGTAAAATGACACACACAAGAGAAAGACAACATTAACCTTCATTTTACTGCTGAAGTTAAAATGAGTTGCATCCATTTAAAAAACAAAACAAAACAGCTATCACCTTCCTTTGGCTCGCTAAATGCTTTGGATATTTCTACCTATTTTGCAGGAACTTATTTTTATTGATCTTCCTCCTCTCTTCCCTGCAATAATACACCACTACATAAGGCTATCCTGGCCCCCCCCCCAGTTCTGGTCAAATTACACACACCCCAAGGGAGTTGCATTTATACAGTATTCAAATGTTTTAAGTAATAGAACAGATTTAAAACTTCATTTAAGAAAAAAAACAGACTAGAGAAATATGGGACAAAATTCTGCTCTCATATACACGGGTGTAAACCCAGAGTAACTCCATTTTCTTCAATCATTTGTTTAGGACTGTTATAAACAAGAGCAGATGAATCTGGCCCAGGCACTTTTATAAGTAAACCTGCATTGACAGAATATGCTTTAGAATAACTAGATATTTAGTATATGATATTTTATATCTATATATTTGGTATGATATATAATTAAGACCCATTACTAAGATAGCTGAAAATAGCATAGTGTGTTTTGTAAGGAAGTTCTTTTTCCTTTTCAAAAATATTATTCAGTTAATTTAGTGCATTTAACCCAGTTCTAGAAATGTAAAACTTTTTTATCCAGAGTGTTAAGATTTTCTCCTATTATGGAGCACTTCAAAAGATGAGAGCGACATCCAAGAATCATGGCCATTCATTCATTTATGAGCCTCTCCACTAAGGCTGCAAAGTAATGAACAATTGTGATGTGGTCACTGTTCACTGACTAAAAAACTGAGACCACATCATTGCACATAAGCCATGTGACCTGGCCAAATTCAGATCAGTGACCTCAAAGTGAAAGGATGTGCATTTCATTAGCAATTTCTTGAGCCACCCTGCCCCACACTGGAGTCAAGTTCTTAAAATCAATTAAAAACACATTCAGTTTATAGTATAAAGATTACACCAGGGTCATTCCAATATCAGTTTTCCACTACCAGCATTACTTCCAATTATCACCAACCTATTTTAACTGAGAGGCTGTGAAATACAATGAAAAGTGGGGAAGTAAAATAAGGTAACTGTTGGTTCTGCTATAGGTTTCTTAGCACTAATCATTTAATTGACTAAATATTTGACAGAAATTAATATATTCCAGAAAACCAGTGAGCCATGTCTGCAGTTACTAATATAAATTCCCTACAAAGTGTTAAGTCTGGGCCAAATTGTAGCCCATTCTGCACACGTGCACCAGGTAACCCACATTATGGGGGTAAGAGCAGCCTCTGAAAAGTTGCTTCTCCAGCTCCCTTATAGGTAGACCAGGAATGGGCTGATCCTTGGGTCAAGCCCAACTTGTACCCAACGTGAATGGCAGGAGAGCCAAGTCAGTATGCTGGGGGACATCACTGCACCACTATAGAACAGCATTAAGATATGAGCCCCGATACCATGTGACACCAGTAGGCAAATTGTGACTCAAAGTCCCAATCTACTTCCAGGCTGCTCCTGGGGCAACACAACATTGCAGTGTCTCATACATGGTACTTGTGGCAAAGCACTATTTAGCCCAATGAAATGAAATGGCACCACATGTTCAATGTGCTAACGTTCCTGCCACAGAAAATAACTTGTATCCTCAATCCAAATTGCAGGTTTTACAAGAGAACAAACCATATCTTCCTCTTTAGCTTTTCCATATGCCACATGAATTTTCTGCTTTTTAACCACTGTCACTACAATAGATAATTGCATTCACAATTAAAACACATTTCAATTTGATAACTCATGGCCCAATCCCAAAGTCCTTACTCAGACTAGGTATGGGTTTGGCCCATTATAAATATATTACACATCAACAAGGCTATAAAACAGTACAAGATTCAGTAGGGTGTAGAATCAGGAACTGGAGTCTGCATAAATGGCTGTATGGTACCTGTAAGAGTGTTAGTGTGCACACATAGATGCACCAGTCCAGTGGGATCTTCCAGGGTATATGTACCTAACATGTTCACAATTATTCCAGTAGCTATGGGCAGAAAGTGCCAAAATGGCACCCTCCTAATATTGTTTCACCCCACACCCCCATTTTCCTCTTTTGGTGGTATTTACAGCTAGTGTTGACATTAGAATTAAGCTGTCCTTGCTCTTCTTGAGCACAAGGACTGCAACTGTGTTTGGTCTCTTGCTGGGGCACAAAGAAGGATGGAAAGGAAACTCTTTGTACCCTCCACACCAATTAGTGAAGACACAAACTGGGCCATAATGATTCTGACACTGGAATGCTGAGTGGCCATTCTAAGTTGTATTTTTTCTCTTCTTGTACTTCATTAAATTATGCCTGGCCTACTAATCTCTCTCTTTCAATTGCAATTACTTTGCAATTATTTCACTGCAAAATACCTCTGGTGCTCTGTGCAATCCTCAGTCACCAGATATTATAGGTTGGCTGTCTGTTCGCCAATGTGGAATAAGTGGTGGCCTCAGTCTAGATTTAGCAGGCAAGTATCCTTATCCCAACTGGCATCTTTGCAGCTATACAAGCAAGTATGTATTCAAGGTGGTGAAGCAGGTTTCTGAAGGCTGCACTGACACCCACACTTCTGAGTCCTCACGCTAGCTATATTAAAGCTAGTGGGGCTACATCTACATAAGCTGAAAATCAAACTCATGGCTGCAGTGTACGGGACAAGGCTAGCAAGAGGGAAGCTTGCAAAGCCTCTGCCCATGCTTTGTCTGAGCGGCAGATTAAAAAAAAAAAAAAAAGAAAACCTCTCTCTAGCAGTGTCAGTCTGGCACTTTTTGCAATATCACACACACACAAATTTAGGGAGAGGACACCCTGAATTGCTATATGTTCTACCTTGAATCACCAATAAAAACATTAGTAGAGAAAAGGCACAAAGGAAAAGAATGAAATTTTTTTTTCTAAATCTTCGGTAAATTTATGTTGTGTGTCAGCCCACATGTGTGCGTATACATGTATATGTAGAAATCTATTAATGGTTATAAATAAGTAGTACACTTTTGAGAAGCTCTTTCCGCTACACCAATCAAGTTATTTCTTAGAGAAAGGCCTGTTAAAGTCTTCTAGACATTATTTGATTAAGCTGACAATATTATGTGAGCAATGGTTGAGTACCCACTGAGCTGTACTTTTGACCAAATAGATTTGTGTAATGAACACTTGCTCTGTCTTTTCTCCAAGCTTGAATAGGGCTCGGGATTTAACCAGTAATGCTGGAAGCCAAGTGAATTTACAGCCCCCACAGTCATTCTCTCTCAACCTGGAAAGAATAGCAGCAGCAGTACATGAGCAAGCATAATTCAATACATTGTGCTATAAGTGCAGAAAATAATACCATAGAGCTCTGCAATATACCTATTTGATTTGATTTGTAAACCTGATAAAAAAGCTATCGAGAAAGTTCAGGGTAATATTATATATATATATATATATAATCTCCTAAGCAAAAATGTAACCTTATTGAATGTGTACAAAGAACTGAAAAAAAATCATGCATTCTAAATCAACTTCATACTTTTCTTAGATAATATTGCACATTCTCCATTTAGAAAGAAGCTAGATTGTGAAAAGTTATTTTCCATTAAAAAGTGAGCCAAGAGAATAATTTAAACCAGCGTTTGCTGCTGTCTTAAAATATTGTTTTCAAAACGTACTGCCAACTGTGCATCAACAAATACAAACATGCTTGTCACTTTCCTGTTTTGTTATGCAGATAGATTGATTAATAAATCATGTCAATTTTGATAAAGTTAATATCTTTTATAGCCTTGAAATGTGTTGCCAAGATGCATCATAAGAGGGTGGATATATTTTATATGTCTATGTTATATCCCTTTGGTTCAGAAAATTGATAAACATTTTCCATTCAAGTAGAGGCTTGGAGTTGTTGAAGGTTGTGTGGTGTGTGTGTTTGTTTATAAACTAAGTTTATGAAATCCTCTTCTCTTTCAAAAAAGATGGTTCTAAAGCCTCAATGTTCTCAGTCTATTAGCAGGTGGTGAACATTTTTCAAATCAGTTTAAAAGGTAATTAACTGGCTTTATTATAAAAGAAAACTATTTTCTTTTCTCACAGTTAAATGTATACCTCTTTACCACCACATCACAGGACACCTTAAGATTTTATTTTGAAGGGAAAAAAAAAGTATTCTTATCTGAGCTTATGTGACAACTGCCATCTTGGTAGACATACTGGGGACTGAACAATGAACCTCCAGGCCAAAAAGCATGAACTACTATATCTTGAGCTAAAGAGTCAAGGCTCTGTAGATAGGGGATTCACTGTAAATGAGTAAATTCAACAGTTTTTATAATGTTGATGCTGTGATTAAGAGTCTACCATCATTTATATGACTACGTGCTCAGTCTGTGTATATACAGCTTTAATAGAGGTAACATACCATGGACTGAAGACAGGACTAGCAACTGAAAACATCTGGAGCGAAACATTGGTCCTATTACATTCAATGGTAAAATTCCCAGTGACTTCAGGGGACCAGAATTACATCCCTGAGTTCTATGCTCTTGACAAATTACTTAAAGTCAAATTACCTCTGTGTCCCAGTCTGTCAAAGTAGCATAATTTTGCTTTTGTTTCCTTTACATAAAACATTTAACTGAACTACTAAATGAAACAAGATGGGTGAGGTAATATCTTTTATTGGACCAACTTCACCTACAGAAGTTGGTCCAATACTAGATACTACTACCTCATCTACCTTGTCTAATATCCTGGGAGCAATAAGGCTATAACAACACTGCAAATTATAAAGTGAAAACACTCTTGGGTCCATGGCAAAAAAAAAATTGTCCTTATCTCTTAGGGGAGTTCTGTCCAGAACAACAAGAAGAAACCAAGTAAGAGAAGACATTCTCCCAATCACAAGATCATATTGTCCCTATTCTAAAGCATTACAAATCAAAATGGCTGTTGTGTAAATTACGACTAAGAGCAGTTCCTCCTTCTATTCCTTCCTATTGGCAAGGGATTCATTAATTGTTCATTTGTCTCTAATGCTCATATTATTAATGATGTATGAACCATGTTTCAGGGGCAAGACATATAACAAGTATACTCTGTAGAAAGCAGTTTTTAGTTTTAGTTCTATGAAAACTTTTCTTAGAATCACAGAAGATCAGGGTTGGAAGGGACCTTTTCTTCTCTCTTCTCTTTTTATACTTGCACTACCTGAGAGCCATTTTCAAGAAGATATTAGTGCATGGTACGCCAGCAGAAACCTGCTTTACAAAGGATGCTTCTGGTTTATCATAGAGCCAAGTGATGTTGTTCCTCCCAGCTTGTATAGGTGCATTTTGGTGATCCCAGGAGATGTTAAAGCATTAGGAAAAATGCGTATTGGTAAGATTGAAGCCAGCCTGCCCTGACCTTCTATATAGACAGAAGAGGATTCTTCATAGGAAAGAAGATGAAGCCTCAGTCATGTCATGAGGCAGAAGCAAGTGCTGAATGCAGAGTGGGACCTCAGATACAGAGTTAAGAAAGGCAGGTTGGAATGGGTGTTCCTCACTATAGCCCTGGTTCAAAGCACAGTGAAATCAATGAAAAAATCCTCTTGTCTTCAATAGGCTTTGGATCAGGCCCTCTGTCTGGGAAGCCCAGCCTTCTTTCCCAGCAGTCACTGACGCTGGGATGGCTCTTGCCTCAATTCCAGCTCCTCTAGCTCTCCCACAGTGGTTCTCATTTCAGGGTCCTCATTCCTAGAATGGGAAGATAAGGGAATGACTTTCAAGGAGTGGGGTCCAATGGATGGATGATTGTGAGAAACACATAGCTTGCTTTCAAGCTGGGAGTCCCACTGGCCCTGACAAAGACTAAACAAACGGTCACAAGACTAACCTATTCAGTGACTGAGATAGATGGGAGAGCTAGTCCCAGCTCCCAGCAAATGAACTGGACTAGTGTAGTGGGGGGGGGGAGTAAAACAGGGGTTAAAAGCAGCCAAGCTAGGCTGATTGGGGAAGCAGCCACAGCTGTGGCCAGCTCAATTAGGGCTCAGCTGGCCCTGATAAGAGGGCTCGGGGCCAGGAGCTGGAGGAGGCTCACTCCAGCCTTGGAGTGGGAAGGACCTAGCTGCCTGGGAGCACAGGTTACCTGAAGCAGAGCAGTGCTGGGGAAGGGCAGGAGGAGCTGGGGAGCTCCAGCCTGGCAACTCCCCAGGCTGAGGCCTTGTTAAGGCCTAAAGGGGTACTGCAGAGGTTCAGCCCAGGGATAGGCAGAAGCAGCTGGTCCAACCCCCTTGCCAATGATGAGTAGCCATAACAGACTGCAGTCTGCCCCAGTGAAAGGGGGCTAGATGATGACTGGCAGTAGCCACTGAGGCAAGGTGGGTTTAGAGGGTTGGGGATTCCCCTGGGAGGGGAGACCCGGAGACTGTTGGGTACTGCTGGGGCAGAATCCTGAGGTAAAGAGCACCGGTGACCGGGAGGGACACGGGGCCAGTGGCAGGTGAGACAGCGTGAGGGTGCTCTGGAGGCTGGAAAGAGCTAATTCCCAAGATGACCAGTATGAGGCACCACACCAGTGAGTCGTGTTGCTACAGCAAGGTACAGGCACTCATGCATGAGGTCATGCAAGTAAAGAAGATCATCCTCGTCCAGCTGCTGTCAGTGCTTGGTTATCTGAAGTTTGATTTTAAGGTCATTGCCCCCGGCTGTGTCACTTGCTTTAGGCTTGGTGCGGCAACAAAAGGAGTGCTCAGGCAAAATCGTTTTATCTTGTTTACAAGCTCAGTGAAAAAAGACTTAATGCTTGGCATTCTTTGCTCACCAACTTTGAGCTCGGCTTTGGCAGTACAAGCAGGACTTCTGGTTGGATGTACAGATTCAGACAGACAACTCTGGGGGCTCAGCTCTGGGGTTTGCTTTGAGGCTCGAGAATTAACACTAGCATTACTGCTGATTTGTCTCATTTCCAGGTGTGCAGATTTTGGAGACTCGTACCACAGACTAGAAGAGAACATTGCTATTACTGTGATCATTTACATGCAATATGCTGGTACAGTATCTTAATTAAGAAATCATTAGCTCCGAGGACATGGAGGACCACCTGGGCTAGTTTCTTAAGCTGCCTATTCTACAGGACAAGTGGCAACTTACCAGTTGTCTGCCCACTCCCAGAGGAGGATATAGCTATATTTGTTGTGTCTGTTATATGGAGCTCGGCCTATCCTCCTCAACAACTTTGATGGCACTCTTGAATATAACACTGAGTGCCCAACTTGCTGGGTCTCCTAATTCTTATAAAGGACGCAACAGGATGTTGCAGAGATGGATATGAAGCACTATGCTCAGAGCACACATGCACAAACTCATAATAATTTAGAGACTGAGTGCACTGTCACAGAATCTAGGTAATATCTGTGACAATGGATAGTGGGTTTGAGTTTCAGGATAACATTCATGATAGCAGTTAATGGAGCTCTGAGCTTCACTGAACAGTTGCTGAGTTTAGTTGAGGACATCAGGTTGGTATCAGAGTATTTGCAACTTGCACTGGGAGAAGGAATTATAATGAGTTGCCTTAATATATAATTTATTTGCTAAAGTTAATTCAATAACCATTCCTGACTATCCACCGATTCCATCCACAGAATATTACAGCAACAAAAATAAATGAACTGCTCTGTAATCCATTCCAATCAAGCTCCACAAGCAGAAAAAGAAACATACATATTCCATATGTCATTTAAAAAAGTGCATGAGGCATCTGTAAACTACCGTCACTTTAGCATAAGCTAATACAAAGATCTTAACTCATTTTATCTCTGTGTGAAGAAAGATAAAGGTTTAGATGGGTATAATATGGAATGTGTGATCAGTGAAACATTTTAAAATACAATTGCATAAATGTGAGTTCAAGTAATGTATTTTTCTGTTAAACAATATATACATAGTCTTTTAATTGATGTTTTGATGCCTGTGATTGTATCTATCCGTCAGTACTCTAACATTTCTCGTGCTTACACATAACTCTTCCAGAAGACTGTATTAACAGGAATGATGCAGTGCTTAAAATATTCTTGTTTCCATACTTCAAAGAATGATATACAATCTAGATAGGCATGCAAGTGAGAATGGGCAATGAGGATAATATAAAACCACGTGCAGAAAACCTGAGTGGAGCTGATTTATCATTTTCATATATATTGAACAGCTAGCATAATTTCACACCATGAAACTGTGAGCTCACCAGCTGTGCATATACCACAAATAATTAACCACCAAAATAATACATAGTTAAAAAAAGTTAACAATCCAAACCCCAAATAAAGGTATTTAGAAACCTCACTGAAGTAATAACACTTTTTGCCCATAAATCACCATATCCACCCCCATCCCACACATTTGTCCCGGTAATTTTCTTAATAACAAAGTCATCTTGTACCATGTGTCTGCGTTTGCACTGGGAAAAGTAAGACTACACACACTCCCTTCTAGAAACGTACAGAGTCAGTTGTAAACAAATTTGAATTGAACAGGGCTGAGGCAGATGAACAACAGAGAAAGCTGTCCCTCACAAACCCCTGCTAGTTTGTGATTAAATAGATTAAATAAGCTGTGCGGTTTCTTCTCTGGTATGCTTTGAGAGAGCTGCACATATTGTGAATACAGCAGAGTAGGATGCAATATTTTAATCCTGTGATAGTGATTTGTTCCCCTTCTCAAAAGGAAATAACCTACTCCTTGAGCTCAGAACTTCCCCACAGATAACAAGCAATGGCAACAACCTCATTATCTAAGATCAGATATGAAACTTGGATACCACCATCTGTTAGTAAAATATCCCTCTCATCCATCGTTACTATTAAAGCCATTTCAAATAATTTCTCAAAAAAAAAGATAGTTCAGCAGACAGAAATGAAATCATACTTCTGCCTGTTGTCACTCATATGCAACTGTCTGTGTTATAATATCAGAGCAAGACATAATCCCTGATCTCAAGTGTTCAGATTAACTACTTAAAAATTAAATATTTTTGTAACTATTATCCTTACAACTCAATGTTATAAAAGGCTGTGAGCTGTGATAAAACTCATTCTTACATCTTTACACCAGCAAAGGACATCTCTGAGAGAAAATATTCCTTGACAGGCAGAAGCTTGTTGTACTACTTGATTGACTGAAAAATTGTTAATGGACAATACTGCATCAAGGAGTACATCTTTGAAAATACTTTGGTTATAAGAAGATGAATTTCCCTTCAGTTAAAACATTTATGGGGGAGAGGGAGGTTATTGCTCCTAGAAATCATAAAGAATGTTTGTTCTCAGCAAATGCAAAAGAACTCAAGTTTCTAGCATTTCCCCCTGAGAACTAGACTTATGTCATGCATGTGAAGTCCTTGTTTGTAGGCGTTGTGTTGACATAACCTACTGCTGAGTGAACTTATGAGAGCAGAGTTTCATGCTGAGAGAGAATGGCTGATTGCGAAACTGCAAGCTCACATAAAGAAATAAAAGGTGACAACATGATGAAAGGTTTTCATTGCTTGACCCATCAGAAGATCAGCACCTTTTCCTGGGTTCCTGCTGTAGCTCTTTCATTTGTTTACTTGTCTGCTTTAGCACAAGCCAATTCCTGAAATCTTTGTCCACCACAGCAGTATTCAAGGGATTTCCCAAAAGATACCCTCCAAATCACCTTGACCCTTTTTAGGCAGACATGCTATAGATAGGTTTTGCAAACAGCAGTTCTGTTCTAGGTAGGGTAGCACATTTCTCAAGCTCAAATATAAACCACAGTTTACACTGACATACTGTGAAAAATAGCAGGATTTACTTTGTTATTGGTTTTATTTGCTTCTCTCATATTTTAGCAAGTTACAACAAAATATGTAAGCAGCATTTCAAACAAGATATAACATTATGAATAAAAACCATGCTGAAGGCTTTGATTATTTGATTTTTTCTATCCTTTACGTAGAATACCGGATTATAGTACCATTTTCATTGGAATGTCCCTGAAGACTTTATCATCTTCCTGTTATCTTACCCAAAACTGGGGAAGCCCACATAATAGACATCAGGTCTTGGATAAATTAGGAAGAGTTTTTGACCTGTTTTTCAAGTCTATTGATTTACTTTTCTTTGCTAAGGTGCAACACACTTAAAAGGTTTAGAAAACAAATCAACTAAATTATATACCTTTAAAAAAGTCTTCCACATGGCAGTAGATAGAAATCTCTAATGGGATATCAAGTAGATTGGTTCCAGTAATATTTGCAGTTATGCAAAGATATGGACAGTCAGATGAACACCACAGGAAGTCAGCAAGAATTCATAGGCCCTCTGCTACAAACGGTATGGCACCACACAATTGGCGAGGTGCGTTATGGCACTTTTCACCTTCCTCAAAGCAATGCTAACGCATTGATTGCTATTGTAAGCCTTAGACCAGACTTCCCTTGTCCTTGAGTGAAGACTGGTAAATCCAATATCCCCTCCACAAACAATGCCACATTTCCCTCTCAACCAATTTAAATATGAACCTTAAAAGCCTTCACAATGTGTGACCAAGGATCCTCACTCTGAACACCTAACTGCCAAGCAAAGGGATTGATGAGGGCTCATCTTCCCACTCAGAGCACATAAATGTTCAGTGGTGCTGGAACTGGAGTGCTGCCAGAACTACGGGTGCAGCCACACCCCTTGGCTTGAAGTAGTAATAACAAACACCAAATACAGTTTCCATGATTTCCATCATCAACGCCCCCACTATAAAAATTGTTCCAGCACCCCTGACAATATTCCAAATTCATATTTCCTTGATCAATTTTTAACTTGCTTTTGAGAAACCACATATCCTGACACCTGCCAGTCTCCTTATTCTTTAACTGATTCTGTACAATTACATACCAGCTATAGGCACATCAATTCTAAATGAATGTGTCACATAAATTGCAATGCAGATACCTCTATGAGACATTTCTTACCTTTATCTATTCAGCACTGAGCCCTCATTAGTTGAAATTGGTCACTGATTGCCCAAACCAATCCTCAACCCTTTAAAAAATGTTTATTGTAGGGGTTAACTATCTAAAAGGAACAAAGCACTGTGCTGAGTATTTAGACTTTGAGCCGTACAAAACAAAATCATTTACCATATAATTGCCCCAAGGTGAGTTCTTTCTTGCATATTGGGATCATTCTTCAAGTTTGTTTCTTTGTTTGTTTTTTTGGTGTGGGTGTGTGTGCATACATAAAGCTGTGCTGGCAAGGTCACACTCAGATGACCTCACGTAGGTTTAAAAACTCAGAAGCCAATGAACAGAAATAGTCAGAAATGGTTTAAGGGCATAGAGCCAAGAGGAATGCAGGACTTGGGATAGCCACAGGATGGTTCTCTTGAGGCATTATGCTGAAAAGAAGTGGAGTTATACAGCAGGTTATTCCTGGTACTGGGCATTTTCAAATGGAGCCACCTCTTGTGGAATGGGTCTGCTCTGGGCTTTTCTCAGTTCCAAGGGTATATCTCTATGTAGTTAAAGCAACTGATAGCTTGGTGAAATGGTGGATTCTAGAGAATACAGTGGAGTTAGTAAGTGACAATTTGTCTACCCAGTGTGAAGATACTGGTTACCTATGTAATGTAGGAATTCTACTGCACATCATTTGCACTAATGCCGGTTCCTGTAAAAGACAAGATTCTGGAAGCTAAATTTAAATGACTAGATGTAAGGATCATGCCCAGTGCCTCAGTTCTGTCTCTCTCTAAAATCCTCTGAGTTTCACCAGCAGGCCCAATTAGGGGGACTAAGGAACCACAATGCAAAGATAAGAAGATAACACAGAAGAGATGATTTGTGAAGTACACTAGGTACCAGGGAACATTTTGTAGTTATGCTCTGCCTCAATGATCAGGGAACAAGACTGCTGCAAATGGAAATCAACTGGCTTGATCAGGATTATGAATGTATTTAAATGAGGTTTTAGGAGAAAGCTAAAAGCACTGAAGATGTCACGGTTCCTTCTCCACTCTGAACTCTAGGGTACAGATGTGGGGACCTGCATGAAAGACCCCCTAAGCTTAGTCTTACCAGCTTAGGTTAAAGCTTCCCCAAGGTACAAACTAGTTTACCTTTTGTCCTTGAACCTTTATGCTGCCACCACCAAAGTTTCTAACAAAAATAACAGGGGAAGTGCCCACTTGGAAATGTCTCCCCCGCAAAATATCCCCCCAAGCACTACACCCTCTTTTCTGGGGAAGGCTTGATAAAAATCCTCACCAATTTGCATAGGTGAACACAGACCCAAACCCTTGGATCTTAAGAACAATGAAAAGCAATCAGGTTCTTAAAAGAAGAATTTTAATTCAAGAAAAAGTAAAAGAATCACCTCTGTAAAATCAGGATGGTAAATACCTTACGGGGTAATCAGATTTAAAACATAGAGAACCCCTCTAGGCAAAACCTTAAGTTACAAAAAGACATAAAAACAGGAATATATATTCCATTCAGCACAACTTATTTTATCAGCCATTTAAACAAAACAGAATCTAACACATATCTAACTAGATTGCTTATTAACTCTTTACAGGAGTTCTGACCTGCATTCCTGCAAAAGCATCACACAGACAGAGAGGACCCTTTGCTCGCCCCGCCCCCCCGCCTCCAGCTTTGAAAGTATCTCATCTCCTCATTGGTCATTTTGGTCAGGTGCCAGCGAGGTTATCTTAGCTTCTTAACCCTTTACAGGTGAAAGGGTTTTTCCTCTGGCCAGGAGGGATTTAAAGGTGGTTAGCCTTCCCTTTATATTTAGGAAACGCCCGCCCAAATCACAGATAGGGTGAAACACTGGCTGTGATTTCTTCCTGGAGCTCTAGGAGAAAACAGAGTTAATAAGACACATGCACCTCTAAATATACTACCAAGTATATAAAGACTAACAATATTTTCCACATCTCAAGGACGATTTTAACCAGTTGATTCTGGGAAACTTTCATGGGAGAGTGCATCAGCCACTTTGTTTGAACCTCCTGAGATGTGTCGTATGTCGAAAATAAAATCTTGGAGAGCTAAACTCCACCAAATAAGTTTTTTGTTATTTCCCGTGGCGGTATGAAGCCACTGTAGTGCAGCATGGTCGGTTTGCAGGTGGAAACGCCGTCCCCAAACATATGGGTGTAGCTTTTCCAGAGCATAGACAATGGTGTAACATTCTTTTTCACTGACTGACCAGTTGCTTTCCCTCTCAGACAGCTTCTTGCTGAGAAACACTACAGGATGGAATTCTTGATCCGGTCCTTCCTGCATTAAAACTGCTCCCACACCACGCTCGGACGGATCTGTGGTTACTAGGAATGGTTTGTCAAAGTCTGGGGCCCTTAGCACAGGGTCAGACATGAGTGTCACTTTAAGCTGGTTAAAGGTCTTCTGACACTCTTCGGTCCACTGAATGGCATTTGGCTGTTTCTTTTGGTTAGGTCTGTCAGTGGGGCAGTGATTTGGCTGTATTGCGGTACAAATTGCCTGTAATATCCGGCCAAGCCTAAGAAGGATTGGACCTGTTTCTTTGACTTCGGGACAGGCCACATTTGGATAGCATCCACTTTGGCCTGTAGGGGATTGATAGTTCCTTGACCCACCTGGTGTCCAAGGTAAGTCTCTCTGTTTAGGCCTATTTCACACTTCTTAGCCTTAACAGTTAGTCCTGCCTCCCTTATGTGCTCGAAGACTTTTTGTAGATGTTCCAGGTGTTCTGCCGAAAATATGGCCACATCATCAAGGTACGGGACTGCATATTCTCCCAATCCTGCTAGGAGACCATCTACAAGTCTTTGGAAGGTGGCGGGTGCATTCCGCAGCCCAAAAGGGAGCACATTAAATTCATACAGCCCAACATGTGTGGTGAAGGCTGACCTTTCCTTGGCGGATTCATCTAGCGGCACCTGCCAGTACCCCTTGGTTAAACCCAAGGTAGAGATGAACTGGGCCCATCCCAGTTTCTCCAATAGTTCATCTGTGCGTGGCACTGGATAGTTGTCTGGGCGAGTTACAGCATTTAGCTTACGGTAGTCCATGCAAAAACGTATCTCCCCATCTGGTTTGGGAACTAGAACCACTGGAGATGGCCATGCACTGTGGGAGGGGCGGATTACACCCATCTGTAGCGTATCCTGGATCTCCCGTTCTATAGCAGTTTTAGCTTGAGGAGACACCGGTAAGGTTGGACTTTAATTGGGTGAGCATTACCTGTGTCAATGGACTGGTATGCCCGTTCAGTCAGGCCTGGGATGGCTGAGAATGTCGGCACATAGCTAGTGCACAGCTCCTTGATCTTCTGGCGCTGCATAAGCCCAAGGGTCATGGAGAGGTTCACCTCTTCCACGCCACCATCACTTTTCCCTTCATAGTAGACACCTTCAGGCCACTCAGCGTCATCTCCTCCCTGGGCTGTAAACTGACAAACCTTTAATTCTCTGGAATAAAAGGTCTTTAGAGAATTAATATGGTACACCTTAGGCTTTTGGTTGGAGGTGGGGAATGCTATGAGATAATTAACAGCTCCCAGGCGCTCTTGGACTGTGAATGGCCCTTCCCACGACGCTTCCATTTTATGGGCCTGGAGCACCTTTAAGACCATGACCTGGTCCCCTACTTTGAAGGAACGCTCTCTGGCATGTTTATCATACCAGGCTTTTTGCTCTTTTTGAGCATCCTGTAGGTTTTCTTTAGCAAGGGCTAAAGAGGTTCGGATGGTGTTTTGTAGGTTGGTTACAAAGTCCAGAACGTTAGTTCCGGGAGAAGGTGTAAACCCCTCCCATTGCTGCTTCACCAACTGTAATGGCCCCTTAACCTCGCAGCCATATACAAGTTCAAATGGTGAAAACCCTAAACTGGTATGTGGTACAGCTCTGTAGGCAAAGAGCAACTGCTGCAACACTAGGTCCCAATCATTGGAGTGCTCATTTACGAATTTAGGTATCTTGGCCCCCAAAGTTCCATTAAATTTCTCCACCAGGCCATTTGTTTGATGATGGTAAGGGGTGGCAACAAAGTGATTCACCCCATGAGGTTCCCAAAGGCTTTCCATAGTTCCTGCCAGAAAATTAGTTCCTGCATCTGTGAGAATGTTGGAGGGCCAACCTACCCTGGGAAAAATGTCTGCTAGTGCCTGGCACACAGTTTTAGCCCTGGTGTTGCTTAGAGCTACTGCTTCCGGCCATCAGGTGGCAAAATCCATGGAAGTCAGTATATACTGCTTTCCTCTGGGTGTCTTTTTCAGAAAAGGACCCAGAATATCCACAGCTACTCGCTGAAATGGAACCTCAATGATGGGGAGTGGCTGGAGAGGAGCTTTGACCTGGTCTTGGGGTTTTCCCACTCTTTGGCATACCTCACAAGACCGGACATAGGTAGAAACATCCTTGCCCATTCCCTCCGAGTGGAATGACCTCCCCAAATGGTCTTTGCTCCTGTTCACCCCAGCATGGCCACTAGGATGAACGTGGGCTAAGCTCAAGAGCTTTACCCAGTACTTAGTTGGAACTACCAACTGTCTCTGAGGATGCCAGTCTTCCTGGTGTCCACCAGAAAGAGTATCCTTGTATAAAAGTCCTCTTTCTACAACAAACCTGGATCGATTAGAAGAGCTGAGAGGTGGTGGGTTGCTTCGTGCTGCCGTCCAAGCTGTCTGGAGGCTTTCATTTGCTTCCTCTTCGGTCTTGAACTGTTCCCTTGATGCTGGAGACATCAGTTCCTCATTGGATTGTGGACCTAGGCTTGGTCCCTCTGGAAGCGATGGAGGGGATGGGGCTGTTTCCGTTGACTGTGAACTGCTCTCCGCTGGTGCACTATGTTGGGGTTCAGGCTCCGGCTGAGCCTCTTGTGTAGGATTATCGGCTGCTGCCAGTTCAGGTTCGGGGGGCCCTCTGGTGTTGGGGTTGCAAGTACTGGATTCAGAGCTGGCAATGGGTCTGGTGCTGGTTGTTCCGCCGGTTCCGTTTCTGGGACTGGCTCTACCTGGGTCTCTGGGACTGGATCCACTGCTGCTGTTGCAGACGTTGGCATGGGGTCCGGTTCTATCACCTCTGACCAGGACCTGGTAGAAGTTTCCAGAACAGAGCTAGGTGTGACGGCTTGCTTAGCCTTGCTGTGGGTGACCATTCCCACCCTCTTGGCTAGCTTCACATGATTGGCCAGGTCTTCCCCCAGCAGCATGGGGATGGGATAATCATCATAGACTGCAAAAGTCCACATTGCTGACCAGCCCTTGTACTGGACAGGCAACTTGGCTGTAGGCAAATTGAAAGAGTTGGACTTGAAGGGTTGAATTGTCACTTGGATCTCTGGGTCGATTAAATTGGGGTCCACTAAGGAAGCATGGATAGCTGACATTTGTGCTCCAGTGTCCCTCCACGCGGTGACCTTCTTCCCGCCCACACTCACAGTTTCCCTCCGCTCCAAGAGTATCTGGGAGGTATCTGGGCCTGAGGACCTCTGGTGTGATTCCGGTGCAATGAACTGTAATCTGTTGGGGTTCTTGGGGCAGTTGGCCTTTACATGCCCTGGTTCGTTACATTTAAAACATCGTCCAGCTGACGGGTCACTGGGGCAAGGTGGGTTGCTGGAGAACGGTGTGGCGGGACGATAAGGTGCCTAGAGTGTTCCTTGGGGTGTAGTTGGGGCATTGGGCTGCCCCCAGTAGTAGGGTGTGGTCTGAGGTTATCCCTTCTGGTATCCGCTCTAACTGTGACCAGGATTGTTCCTCTCTCCTCCCTCCACCCGTTTTGTTCCGGTTTGCCCCTTCTGATATTCGCCCCAACTGCTACTAGTTTTTTTTCTTTTCTGCCACCTCCACCCATTTGGCTCCAATTTCCCCTGCCTCGATTACAGTTGTGGGCTTCCCATCTAGGATGTGTCTTTCTATTTCCTCAGGAACACTCTCTAAGAACTGCTCCATTTGCATTAGGAAGGGCAAATCTTCTGGAGATTTAACACTTGCTCCCGATATCCAGGCATCCCGATGTTTCACAATGTGGTAGGCATGTTGGGTAAATGACATGTCTGGTTTCCACCTTAGGGCTCTGAACCGCTGACGGGAATGCTCAGATGTTAGCCCCATTCTGACTCTCGCCTTGGTTTTAAACAGTTCGTATTTGTTCATGTGTTCCTTAGGCATTTCAGCTGCCACCTCGGCTAAGGGTCTACTGAGCTGCAGCCTCAGCTCTACCATGTATTGGTCTGTAGAGATGCTGTACCCAAGGCAGGCCCTTTCGAAGTCTTCTAAGAAGGCTTCAGTATCATTGCCTGCCTTGTAGGTGGGGAACTTCCTGGGATGTGAAGTGGTACCTGGAGAAGGACTGCTATTCTGCTGAGCCTTTGCCTTCTCCATCTCCAGTGCATGCTTCCTCTCTTTTCCTTTCTCCTCCAGTTCATTTTCACTTGCCTCCATAGCTCTCCTGTGGACAGCCTCCCTTTCCTCCTCAGCATGCTTCCATTCTTTTTCCTTTGCCTTCATAGCTCTCCTGTGGGCAGCCTCTTTGGCTTTTTCTGCCTTGGTTTCTGTCATGTCTGTCTCTCCATTTTTAACTAACTTTACACCCAAGAGCCAGAAATAAAACAAACAAACAAACAAACAAAAACTTGGCTTGTCAAAAAAATAGGTTGTGCTGTAACTGGACACCTATGTTCTCTGATAGTGATTGTCAGCCTACAGAAAAATCCTTTACAAAAAACTAACACCTTTGTCTCCAGGCAAATACACAGAAAAACTCTCTAGTTGCTCTTAGCTTAAAACAAACAAACAAACAAAAAAAACCCTTCTTCAGGTCTGTGAAGAACTTATGAATTTCCCTGCAGGAGGTTAACTACCCTGCCTTTAGCTAGAGAAAACTCCAGCTCACAAAAGCAAGCTCCCTTTTGTCATGCTTGTTGCTTTGTCCCCTTTTACAAAACCCTTTAAAATCTTTTAAAATCCTTCTGTGCTTCTGGTTCAAAAAAAAAATCTCGAAATGATTTCAAATGAATCCCACCGCTCTGCCACCATGTCAGTGTTCCTTCCCCACTCTGAACTCTAGGGTACAGATGTGGGGACCTGCATGAAAGACCCCCTAAGCTTAGTCTTACCAGCTTAGGTTAAAGCTTCCCCAAGGTACAAACTAGTTTACCTTTTGTCCTTGAACCTTTATGCTGCCACCACCAAAGTTTCTAACAAAAATAACAGGGGAAGTGCCTTGGAAATGTCTCCCCCGCAAAATATCCCCCCAAGCACTACATCCCCTTTCCTGGGGAAGGCTTGATAAAAATCCTCACCAATTTGCATAGGTGAACACAGACCCAAACCCTTGGATCTTAAGAACAATGAAAAGCAATCAGGTTCTTAAAAGAAGAATTTTAATTCAAGAAAAAGTAAAAGAATCACCTCTGTAAAATCAGGATGGTAAATACCTTACGGGGTAATCAGATTTAAAACATAGAGAATCCCTCTAGGCAAAACCTTAAGTTACAAAAAGACAGGAATATATATTCCATTCAGCACAACTTATTTTATCAGCCATTTAAACAAAATAGAATCTAATGCATATCTAACTAGATTGCTTATTAACTCTTTACAGGAGTTCTGACCTGTGTTCCTGCAAAAGCATCACACAGACAGAGAGGACCCTTTGTTTTCCCCCCGCCTCCAGTTTTGAAAGTATCTTGTCTCCTCATTGGTCATTTTGGTCAGGTGCCAGCGAGGTTATCTTAGCTTCTTAACCCTTTACAGGTGAAAGGGTTTTTCCTCTGGCCAGGAGGGATTTAAAGGTGATTAGCCTTCCCTTTATATTTAGGACAGAAGAGCATTCAAGTTAAGAGACAAAGGCTGTTTGTAGCTAGGGGTGTCACAAGGACCCAGGGAATAGAGTCTCCTAGGTATTGTGCCTGCCATTGAGAAGCAGTGTTGTGAAAAGCAGCTCAATGCTGATGAAATGGGGAAGAGAGACCTGAACACCTGTCCCCTGCCTCGGGTCAGGACATCAAAGACAGCATCTCCCTTTCTGCACTCAGTGTCAGCAGGACCTGCTAGTGGACATTATGTGACAAGATAGTGGAGCACACTGACAAGATACTAGAGGGAAAAGATGTACATATATAGCTGCAAGCAAAAGGTGATCTCAACTAAATGGGGGCTAATAACAAAGGCCATACTGTGAGGTATAAAAAGCATGACATTTTCATGTTAATGTTAGGAAACTTAAAACCAAAAAGGGATAAAGTTAGAGTATTGGCTTAGTAAGGGGTGGTTGATGTAATTATCTTGCGGTTGTAACAGGACATTATCTTCACTGAGCTATGGATCCCTGGCTGCAGGATGGAAAGATAGGTTAGGCTGGGGAGCGGGGGAAGTTTTAGTAGACATTAAAGGCTACCCCATTATGGGTATGTCTACACAACAAAGAAAAACTCGCAGCTGGCCCATGCCAGCCAACTGGGGCTCACAAGGCTTGGGCTGCAGGCTATTTCATTGCATAGACTTCCAGGCTCCAGCCTGAACCCAAGCTCAGAAGTCTATACAACAATGAAACAGACCCACAACCCAAGCCCAGAGAGCCCTAGTCAGCTAACATGGGCCAGCTGCAGGATTTTCTTTGCTGTGTAGATATAGCCTCTGAAGAGCATGCTGAGATGAAAAGAACCATGGGATATAATCAATATGATTACAAGTCCCCGGTAAAAGGAACACTAACACAGTTGTAGGAGTATACGAGAGCCTCCAGTGCAGAACAATAAACAACTTAACAAAAAATGTAGGGACTTTAGCAATAAAATTGATTAAATTAATGGACAGTTTTCCTTAGAGTACATAAAAGGAAATACTATTAGACACAGCATATAATTGGAATGTGAAATTCACTGACAGAGTAGGTCATCACATCAACTGCTGGGGCTAGCTCTAAAAAAGGACTGGATAATTACATGACCACTAATAAATTTGTAGTTATGCAAGGTATGGGTAATCAAATGCCATGCTTCAGGGCATATGCTAATCACCTGCAGGAGTCAGTAAGGGATTTATTTTACAGCCCTGCACAATTGGCTAAGTGCCTTATGGAGGAGTTTCACATTCCTTGAAAACGTCAGACATCGGACACTGCCAAAAGCAGGATATCAGCCTGGATGGAGTGCAGTTCAGAATACTAAATTGTATTCTTATGGTCTTAGTACAGGGCCACCAGAGAAAGGGTTTCTATGTTCCATAATTGCCTCTGCACCCTAAATATCCAAAAATAGAGAAAAATATTGAATTGGATGATCAACCATCTTTGGCCCAAGGGGCCATTATCCTTAAAGTATGGTGGTGTTCTGAAAAGTATGTATGTAAAAAATGGCCTTCTTACTCAACAGGCCTGCTCCCTGTGCGTTTTCAGAGTCACACCTGATGTTAGTCCAAAAAAGGGATGGTATTTTTAATTGCCAAGTCTGCAACATCAATTTAAAGTAGAGTCTTTCCTTTTCGCACATCATCACCAACAGCAAAGGTCCTGCAGACCAAATTATGCCCTCTGGTACACCTGTGCAATTCCAATGTCTTCAGATTATGCCTTCAGTTACCAGGACCTGCTCTAGGCACCAGCAAAGCAAGCACATGCTTGGGGCGGCACAATTCCAGGGCTGGCATTCTGGCCACCCTTTATTTTTTTTTTAATGCTTGGGCAGTTGCACTCTCAGAGCTTGGGGCGGCAAACCTAGAGCTGGCCCTATCAGTTGCACCTCTGCAGTCTCATTGCCACCAGCATTCTTGCTCAGATTTAACTGTTTGGAAGTTAATAAAAATTCTGTTGATGATGCATGAGAAAAAAACAGAATCCAGCTTTTGCTTTCTTGGCTGTGTCAGCTCCGCGAAGCTCATTTTCATTTATTAACTGAGCATATTTTATGTGGAAATCACTGAGACACAGAAAACATGTAAACCCCAATGATGATTTACTGAGTCACATTTCAATGTAGAACTCTAATCTAAACAAGAACATTGAAAGTGAGAAAAAAATCAGTTAAACTGTTTTTTTTATACACAAACAACAAGCATTACACAATAAAACCCTTCAGCATATTAGCATCCGTCTGGAATTGCACACTGGCAAGGACTGCTTGGATGAGTCCCACATTCTCTAAGAATATGGTTTTCACCTTTTTCTTAGGGACACATGAATTTCAAAAATTGATTACACCTACCGTCAGCCTAGTCCAGTAACCTGAAAAAGCAAGAAATCCTCAAATGGGTGATTACATTAAGCTGCCCAAAGGAGAAGAGTCATCTTTACCTCAAATGTTCAAGTGGCTGCTCTAAAACAACAGTACCTTTGTAGTGTTTTAGCCTATCTTTTCATATCTATGCACAGAGGTTCTTATTATCCACATCATGTCTACTCTTTTTCTAATCCTAGAGCATTCTATATGCACAGGTCAGAAATGTCCATTTTCTCTCCACTTCTCTAGTTAATTTGCCCCCCACCAGATACTTTGAAAATATGTTCTGCATTCTCATTTAGCTCAAACTCAGTGTCTCAGAATATCACTTTGGTGAATTTCTTCATTTCTCTCTTCCCCACCCTACCTCCTATCCCAGGAGCCTTGCATTCACTGACCTGCAGAAGAGTCTCAAAAAATAATCAACTCACCCAGGAGGAGTCTTTTTTCTATTTAACTGGCAAGTAAAGAACTGCTAGTTTTCCATGATCATCAGCATCCTGGTGAAGGAGGCAAGTAGGTTTCATTCCTGGTCAGGTAAATGTTCAAGACAATCTGCAGGGCTGTTTTAGCAGCACTAAGTATATTGATGTGCTTTCCAGGGTCCATGAAAATCCTATACAACATTGAGAACGAACCTTCTTTATGACTTAGTACAAAGGAGAATTTAATGCCTCAAAAAAACTCACAGGTAATAGTGTAACTCTGCTGCATAAAAATCCCTTCACATTTACTTGGACACCCAGGAGAATAGATGCTGTCTTTGCATTGTTAGCAAATAAGTACCATGTTCTGTCTGCTTGTACAATAGGGCCACTTTAACACCCTCCCCCTGCCTCTTCCCCCAGCCACCCACAGAGCTCAACAGGTGGAAACTTGATAGGACTAGCAGTGATTGGGACAGCCTCAGAAGAAAGGCTGGGGGTCATACACTGGTGGACCCTTCTCCTCCAGAGGCTCTATCCACCACTGGCTAGCTGGCTGGAGGAGGAGTGGAGATGACTGGCCCCTTGCTTTTCCATTTCATTAATTTAAACCCTAGCCTGAGTCCTTGGGAGCCTCTTGCTCCATCTGAGCTCCCCCAGCCCTCCTCTCTGGAACTGTAGTATAGGATCTGTGTTTTTGTAGATGCTGTGGGCCTGATGGATCACCTGTTTGGGGTCAGGGAGGAATTTTTTCTTCCTCTGGGGCCAAATTAGCAGAGGCCTTGTGGGGTTTTTTTTGCCTTCCTCGAAGCATCTTGAAGGCACAGTTAGGAGAAATAGGAGAAGAATTTTGTAATTGATGGTAGCACTTGATAGTGATATTAACTGTCACAACTTGTGTCCAGTTCAGTTAAAGTGTCCAGTTCCCAGAAGTAAAAGGCTTGATGGACCTTGTGCCTATGCAATCGGGGAGACCTGAGGTCTTCATAGGCTGAGGGCCCCTTCTTTTTGGTACTACCTATCCCCCTCCTGGGGAGAGGGCACAAAAGTATTCAGAAGAGTGAACTGAATCCTAGGAGTAGGCTGAGGAGAGTCTACTCCTAGTTATGCGTTATGTGACAGTAGGAGTGACAGGATAATACCTCTCCCTTTTATTAAATTCAGAGGTCATGTATAATACAATGTAAGCTACGTTTCCTTACACTCATATCAACTCCCTTTGATCTATTTACACCTACTTCCCAAGGTGAGGCCCTCAATCTCACATTTTGGTGGAGTTCTGAAAATGGAGCCAAAGTTGTGAATTATAAATTTTACTACATTTTTGCATTTAATCCATTTTTTCAAGGTAGTAAGAATGAGTATGTGCATACTAGAAAGAAGAACAGGAGTAAGACGTTTTAGTTTGAGTGTGTGCCTGTTCATTTCTGTCTCACTAAATAATTAATCTGCTCCAGAAGACCAGACGGCTCTTGACCACTTGGGTGGCAAACAGATTGCTGAACAAGCTCCTTTTCATATGAACAAAAGAAACTGAAAGCTTGGAAAGGAAAGGAAACTGCGAGTGGTAAATACAGGTTGAAATCTCTGTTGCCATTTGCACGACCATCAATGTTTTTAATGACTGGAATTCTGAGATTATATAAATTCATGAAGACTACATGTTTGTTAGTACATGAACTATTCTTCTATAAGAATGTCAGGTGAGCATTTCAGATAAGTCAAAATGAATTGTTAGCTGGAGATTAGCAGTTCTCTCTCATCTTACCTAATCATGTGAAGAACGTCTAATAAACATTTTTGGTGCATGTATTAAATTAGACAATAAACCACTGATTTCTTCAAATTTTCTAAGTTAATGAAGCTCCCCCATGACATTCCTAATATGAATATTCATGATTACTGTAAGATGAGGGAGACATTTAATTGTAACAAAAAGGAAGATGCACTTTTAAAATGGATAGCCAGTCATGCGATAGAAATGGCTGAACAGCTGTGGGTTCCTTATAATGGAATAGTCTATGAGAATAACATAGCAATAACTGAATAAAAATTCTGCCCAGAAGCATGATGCAAAAAGCTTTATAACCTGATATACAAGTTTGGGTTTGGAAATATATAATGCTTTTTTCATGTGACCATAAAAATCTCAAACTTTGTAATACAAAGCAGTGCATGACAATATGATTAATAAAACCTTAACATGATATACTGGCTTATTGGGGTTTCATTATTTGGATTCATAGCTTGATCAGCTGTACAAAAATGCAATAAAATATCACAAAATCTATTAGGAACTACAATATTTTCAGAGATCTTATGGAGGTTTTTACAAGATGCATATTCCACTTTCTGTTACTTTACTTGCATTTATTATGTAAAGAACACACTGTATTCTCCTAATTGTATCAGAGGTAAAATAAGGTTGCAGAATTCTTTGTAGGATTAAATGTGATCTTAAATTAAAAAAAGAAACCCCACAAAGATTATGCAAATGTGTCTTTGGCAAATCAGAAAGCTAGCTAGCTTTTTTATTTCATGCTAATCATTTTAGAAAACATTTGTTCTCTATGTCTGGACCAATTAAATGAAATTTAACCAAATTTCTCTACCATGGAAGACAGCTGTATTTTTTACCAAATCAGGCACTGAATATTTTCACATGAAATAGCCTATTTTGTTCCTCAGGATGGGTTTTATATCCTATAGATATAGTTTAAGTGTATCTGTTAATAGGAAAGGACAGATAGCATGTGACAATTCACACACTTCTGTTGATTTTATTATTTATAAAAGCATCAGAGGTGGGCAAGGAATTTTACAGACAAATAAGATGACAGATCTTTGCCCTGAGGAATTTACAGTCTCAATTAGACATAATGCATCAAGAAATGACAATAAGCAAAGGTTAGGGAAAGCAGGCAGAGGAAGGATAGGAGTAAAAACATCAAGAGATCTGCTTACTGTTGCAAAATCTTGTGGTTACTTGCTTTTTTAAAGTTTAACTTCAGATTCAGGAAAGACAGCAGTGGTGGAAGCCAGGTACCAAAAAGGAACAAGATTTGAGAAGGGTTTTGAAGGAAGACTATGACTCCATAGTGCACAGAGTTATGGAGGACATTCCAGGCATGAGAAGTCATGGAGTCATTTATAGAAGATGGAAACCAAGGGAGCTGAACAAAGGCCATGAGCAGAGATGCAGGGCAATTGGGATGAGATGTAGCTGGGAGCAGAGTCTGTTTTGAAGAGAGGGAATGAGAAATTTGAATACAATGCAGAAAAAATTGGAAGCTGGGACTCAACAAGGGAAGGGTTTGGAAGGAAAGATAAGGAGTTCCATTTGCAGTATGCTGAATTGGAGCTGGTACTGGACATCCAGGAGCAGATATCAGACAAAGAACTGCAGATGCAGGAACTGAAAGGTGAGGAACAGTTTATCATTTTTGCCAGGAAGATGAGTGAAACAGGGATACACAATTTTTTCCATATGTGGTGAAAACGCGCCACAACTTTGACTAACATCCTTCATTACAGCTTGTTCAATCCCAGCATAATAGTATATGCCCTTCATTTACCTCCTTCCCTAAACTATTAACAATGGAGCCCAAGGTCCCGCCCCTGTTCACTAAAGATGGACCATGTGGTTAACCGATATGTCTTTACAGATTACATTTAAAAAGGTATGAACCGCTCAAATTCTGTGATAAGAATTTGGATCCTCCCCTGATCAGGTTATGTTTCTAACTCTCAGAGAACAGAAACCTTGCCACACAATCACACCAAAATGTACAGGCCTTCATCTCTCAACTCTATCAGAGGCCTATATTTAGAGCCACCTGTCTAATCCCTTTACCAGTGCTGGAAGTCCTAAAGGTAGACAGGAAATGAAACAAATTGAAGAGACAAACAATCCCCCAATACAAAGAGACATAACTACTCATCACAAATTAGGCGAACAGTGTTGATGACTTACTGTAACCCGAAATCATTTTTAATCATTAAGAAAGAAAACTAAATCCATTCACTGAATATCCTTCTATCATACAAGAAAGAAAAAGCTCAGCAGTTGATGTTAACTAGAGGGGTGCAAAAATTAAAAACAAAACAATCGTCAGGAGATAGGAGGCTTTTGTATTTTATTTCAAATTTCCTTAATTAGTCCAATTTTGCCTCCAAATAAGAGCACACATTATTGAAAATGAGCACATTTACCTAGAAGAATAATTGAAACTACCATAAAATTATTCTGATCAGATATTAACTCTGATATTGAAATGTGGAGAACTAATTTGCTTGAATTAAATTTTATGCTCATTGAGGTATGAAAACGAATGTTGTACATTCCTAGACATTACAAGTCAGAAACACCAGCCTTAACAGGACAAAAAAAATTGCAGCTTATTGTAGCATTGTAGCTTAATTATAGCATTATTCTAAACACAAGAAAATATTGCTATTTATCATGATAAAGTCAGTATCACCATAAGGTAAATGCTCACTTTGTCTAACACTGCATTGTTTTCTTTTAAAGCCATTGAAACACATACAGTATTACTGTATTATATAATGTATAGCACTTTTCCTTCACCCATGCTTTGTTGCTTAATTTCATCTGACAAATCAATTTCTATAAAGCTCATTAAAGACACATCAGCTAATAAATACTACACTTTGTTTTAATGTTTATATTTGAGAACAGAAAATATACTTGTGAGATATGAACTCAAATTATAGGCAATATAGGCAAATATTAAAGAAACTGACAATTATACAGTTATTTATAAACATAGGGCCTGTTTCTCTTCTCATTTACACTCATTTTACGCCCATGTAACTCTGCAGTGGAGTTATTCTGGATTTACATTGTTGAATTGGAGAACAAAATGTGGCCCAAAGACTTTATAAGCTACTGCCATTCATACTGAAAGGTACTAATGCATCATTATGATCTAGCAGGTTGCTTGCTGTGTTTTACAGCCTTTCACACTACATTAACCTTTTGTACCTCAAGTATTTATGACCTCATAAGAAAGTATTTATCAAACTGAAAGCTAATATACAGCACTGTCTTTTAGCTATCATTGCTTAGGAACAGTTATAACTCCTTTTTGTCTACATTTAAAGTTATTTTGTTATACAAGTGATTTTTTTTAATATGCAACATTACCACTAGAGACAAGTAGGTTTTCACTGCTACTCATAGTCATGATTGACAAAAAACAGCTAAATCACTAAAATATGGTCACAGCAACAAGCAGGGGACCACAGGGTGAAGATTTAATTTTGAAATAAAATAATAAGCAATCTTTTCAAATTGGGAATATGCTTGTCATGTTCTATGTATTATTCAAAGACAAAACGTGGCACACTGGATATGACAGCCATTCCTCGTGATGACAATTACAATTATAATAATAATAATTATTATTATTTTAGTCACAAATTCTTCTACTACCACACAGCAACAGCTGATGTATATATTCTACAAATATAGCAGTACTTGCAAAGGTTTTTTTTGGCAAATCAATATGAAATGTAAGGTAGTGAGTACTACAGCAACCAAGAGAGAATGTTAAAATTACAAATATTCTTACAGAATTTATGACAAATCCATACCTGCAGCATACACCACCATATGAGCAAAGACGCTCCATGCCTTTCTATGAGAGGAACATTGTGCAGCAGTCTGAGCCAAACTTTTTATTTCCTCTCCAAAAATGTGTGTGGGTCATCTCTTTACTCAGTGGTGTTTTCCTTGTATTGGGAGAGGGATTACCCTCCAACCTGCTTCTTCTACAATCACAGCCACAGAACACAAAGGAGAGTGGTCCTGCTACATTATGATATTATGAACTTCCTGAAGTACTAAAGGTAAGTTGATTGAATGGATAGTGAATCCCATCTCTAACCTATGAGGATTATCTTCTGACTGCTAACCACACTAGAAGGTCAGATTGTTATTGGTCCTGTCTGGGTGAAACAGCTGCAGGAGAAGCCACAAGTAGCTTCCTCACTTATACCGCTAAGGGGCATCCCTGGGGAATACAGGCACCATGCTAGGCTAGTACCCCCCACAAGAGGGGTACTTATGAGCAGGATGAAGGCAAAGGTATTGCCCTACCTCCTCTACACTAAGGCTATGTTTACACAAGCACTTTTGTCAGTTGGGAGTGTGAAAACACACACACAATATTATATATATATATATATATATAAATAAACAAACTTCATTAGCTCTTAAGCCTCGGTTTATGAACTTTGCTGAATCAGGGCTTTTATTTATATATATATTATTTTATTATATATATATTATACACACACACACACACCCGATATTATGGCATTAGGTGCATGATAAAAACGTAAGATATACAACTAAGTAGCTTAATATATTTTTTCAAAGTTACAGTGAATTGCAAAGGCTTGTTTATTTTAAAATTGTTCAAAGAGCAGTAACAGACTATCATTACATATTCGCTTTCTTAATTTCATCATTACTAGATATTTAAATAGCCTTCCCTAGTTTGAATCCCAAATTCAGGATTCTAGGTTTCTCCTGAAATACAACTTTCACCTCACAACTAGCTTGAACTATAATCTCATTGTGGTCCACACACTACAAAAGATCATGAACTAAATGAGAATTACACTAGATATTAAAGACCTGTTGTTAGGAGAGGATGACTGTCTCGCAGTTAAGGCACCTGACTTAGACTCATGAGAGCAGTGTTACATCCAGCTCTGTCACAGACTCTTTCTACAGCCTTGGGCAAGTCACTTAAACTCTTTATGCCTTGGTTCATTTGCTAAACGTCAGACTCACTGTCAGCTGCCACAAACACACACAGACACACACACAAAACCCTCAGTCAAATAACATTCCTTTTTCATTTGAAGTTACCAGCTTCACAAACTCTCCAGGCCAGTTGCCCAGCCTTAGCTCTGTACCACTCAACCAGAGTGGCTGGAAAGACAATTTAACCAGCTACATGGAGATTTCCCTGGTATAGCGAATCCCCAGGACATGAAGAGCTAGGAAACAGGGAGTGACCAAGCACCACTGGTGATGCTTGGCTGCTGGAATGGGCCTTTGGGGGCTAACACATCCAAATGGAATTTAGAGCAGTTATTTAGTTACATTCATGGCTGATCAACTCTTTTGCTGGTCAGATGCTAGGAGTGGGAATGGAATGCAAGTGTGACACAAAGGCCCCAGTCCTCCATCTTAGAGCACCCTACGCTGGACCCACCATTATCATGTTCTAGACCCCCCAGCTATAACACCTTGCCTACTCTCTCCTGCTAAGGGCCATAACATGGTATTTCACATCTTCTCCCTCAGTCACTATGACAATCTTTACATAGAAAAAACACAGTAAGATTTCGTAAACTTGGTACGTCTCTTGATAGGAAAATCCATTGGCACCAACAAGCTGTGTGACAATATCATATACTCATGTTATACCCCTGAAGTGTTGAAATCCATCTCAGCTATTTTGCATTCTCCCCATTCATCCATTGTAGCCAGGCTAAAGGATTATGATCTGTAGCAATGGTACTGATTATGATCTGTAGCAACTTCACCATTACAGAGATAAGGCTGAAAAAAACCTTTTCAAGCCCACTCAGTACTCAGAACCCTTTACCCCAGTGACAAAATTGGTAGGATCTTCTCTCTTAAATACACAATTGGGTATTCTTTCCCCACCTGAGTGACTAGGCTTACTTTAGGTCATTAACAGTACAACTTTCCTCAAGAGTAAGGGTAATGAACACAACATCCCAGCCAAATTCCATCTTCAGTAATTCTACCTACCTAAGTGCATACTTGTAGTTTCAATTACATGTGTTTGCTATTGTCTCGTGTTACTGAGCACTGCTTAACAGATGTTCAACACAATGGAACCTGTCTCTACTGGTCTGATAACTTGCTGGAGGCTTCATTGCTGAAATAAGACATTTTCTTCCGCAAGAAGTGACTGTATACCTCTGAAACCACTGTGTGGCCATGGCTACAAGAACATAAACTCACCTATCATACCCAGGTCTCCTGACTCGTACAAAGTTTATTCTAATTCTTCATTTAATAGTGAACTGTACAAAGAGTCTCTAGTGGGTTGTAACCAGTGGTGGGCCAAATCCACTTATCAGATGCAATTCCACTGATGTTAAATAGCAATCTGCCTATGTAAGAGTGGAATTTAGCTCATTGCCAATGGATAACAGACTAAAGTGAAAATGAATAATAGCATGCTCAACAGTTCTCAATTTTTAATCAAATAGGCAGTTATTTTCACTCAAAGTTAGAACCAAAGTAATGATCATCTTTTTTTACATAATACATAGGGAAAAACGCATGGCTCGATTTTTTTAAAACTGCTGAGAACTGAAGACAGAGTATGGGAGATGCTGAGGTCACAAGAATCTTCATCAAGATAAGATAAAAGGCAACAGCAGCCTAGATTCTACAGGGAAGCGCCTTTAAGGGTAACCACCATACATAAGCAATAGCTGAAGCACCTAAAATCGATATTCCAATGATGAAGAAAAGACGCAAACCTTATATCAATAGGTTAATTTAACAGACACAATATCTGGCTTCAGAGAAACTGGGGCTTTTCAGAGATTAGATTCAGGTTGTTGTTACCCAAAGAGGATGCCTACAGAAGTAATATTTACACTTGACAATAGTGGGAAGGACAATTTACATGGCAGGTGTACAGAGCATAAGCGCCTCCAAAAGGTAAACACCACCTGGTAAATATTTTGTGTTTGCAAAGTAGTGTAGCAGACACAGAAGCCCCTTTCTGGGATTTTTATGAATACTCCAAAGCAAAAATTGCAGTTGCTCTTCAGCAATATTTCTGCCCTAAGGTGCAGAGCGGAGTCAATGTTTCAGCCAAAGTGGCCTTTGTTGGAACATGTTTCTCCTAAGGCCAGTATGCTTAGAATGTTGACTTTGCTCTGCTCCTGGAAAGGGAAAAGAAATATCACTGGAAGAGGTTGTTTCTACTAAGTGTTTTTCTTTTTTTTTTTTTTTTTTTTTTTTAAAAAGAGTGTAGGGAAGACTCAGAAAATGAGAGAGCAGACAGTTGTCTAAAACTGAGCATGCCTACTGGCAAACACACAAATAAATTAATAAAAATAGCAATAATTCATTCACAAACACACACACATGAATAAAAATAGCAATAATTCACACTCCATGGCACTGTGACAGTCCTTTTGTTTCTTGTTTGTATCATTTCACTCATGCTAGCTGATCTCAGCAAGCTGTGCAGTAACCTTAACTGCCTTACAGAGAAATTGGGACACGAAGGGCCCCTTAAATTCAAAATTGCTGATTCCTTGAAGGCAAGTGTTCAAGAAAGATTTCTTTGCTCTTCAATTATTATTTTTTTCCACATAACTATGATAGTGTGCACATATATGAATCTCTGTGTGTGCTAATCTGTGTCCGTGTGTATGTTAGAGAGTATAACTCAGTCAATTAGCACGTACTGATATTTCTTTACAATCCTAGCTAGCCTACAAACTGTGATTAAAATGTCAGATATATTTTAAACGTACAATCTCATAATGCAAGATTACTAATATAACGTATCATGTGTCATCCTGTATCATCCTAAAGCTCAGTACAAACTATGAATGCCAGTCTTTAAACACTTACTACAAAACATAGTGATTCCATGAGTCATGCCTTTAAGGAACTAAAGAGATTATTAAAACTGTGTTCAGTTGTGTTGGTAGGTCTTGGTTCTAAGGTTAAGACTATTTTGTCACAGAAGAAAAGAACCAGTTTTCATGGAACACAATGGCAAATTTCTTGGGAGAACATGAATTTACACGAGTACATTGTTGTAATGGTGAGTATCAATCAAACAACGTTTTAAGCATTGTAAATGACTGAGTACCCACCTGAAGAAAATGGAGCTTACCTACTGTAACTGGAGGCTCTTCGAGATGTGTGGTCCCTATTTGTATTGCACATGTGGGTACATACATGTGCCATGCACCTGAGACTAGAAATTCTTCAAAGCAGTGTCCATTGAGCCACACACGTGCAGTAGTTTCCCTCATGTCCACTCAGAAATCCTCTGAGAGGATATGGCCTATCCATGAGACTATTCTACTATGGCAACAAAGAGTCTCTGAGATTTTCTAGTGTGTTTGGTTCTTTGGAGGTAGAACAAAAGGGCACATCTGTAATCGAGGAATTGAAGTCTCTTGTATGTGGAAGAGGCATGGGTTTTGGGAAAAATACTTGTAAGTGAACTGATGGATATGGAAGTCAGAAACAATCAATCAATCCTGGGGAGAAATTTGGGGTGTAACTTAAGGGAGACCCTTTCTTTGTGGAATACTGTTCACAGGTCTGCCACCATAGCTCCTAGCTCACTGACTCTCCCGGCCAAAGTTACAGTCACTAACAATGCCACGTTCATAGACAGGTGGGTCTGGCAGATGTCACCATAGGCTCAAAGGCAGACCTGTGAACGGTAAGGTCCCATTGAGGTGTAGGTTTAATGACTGGTGGAAAGGTCCTGATCAGTCCCTTCATAAATCAAACAGTGGTCAGGAGAGTAAAAACAGAACCTCTCTCGACTGGCAGGAAGAAGGCACTAATCACTGCTAGGTGTACCTACAGACAATTAAGGGCCAGTCCTGACACATCTTTAAAGAGAAGAGATAGTCAGTGATAATCGGAATGCTGACCATATGAGGCGGATGTTGGTGGCATTGTGCCCAGGCCGCGAAGAACCACCATGTAGCCTGGTAGCAGGCTCTAGTGGAATCTTTCCTAGTTTGGTTAAGGATTTCCTGGACAGGGCGGACCATAAGTGTTCTATGGCTGACACCCATCCAAACACCAGGCCCTGAGGTGGAGTGAGCCTCATTAAGCAAGAGGGCTATTCTGGTTGGTCCTTGTGACCGTAAAATGTCCAAGAGCCAGTGTTGAGGATCCTGAACCTTTTCCAGTGGGATCTGCAGATCATTAGCAACCCTTTGTGATAGCTCCTTATACTAATAGCAGAGAAGGCAATGATGGAGTAATTCCATCATCCACAGATGTTGAGGAAGCCCCTCTCCGAACCAGCTCTGGCTCTTCCATCTTGTACACCGATGGAACTGGCTGACAAGAGGAGGAGGAGTGGTACAAATCCTGAGAGGGATGCAGGCGCCTTACATAGGGTCCCAAGGGCCCCAATAGGGTCAAAAGAAGGGATTTATTGGTCTTGTGAATCAGCATAGCTCTTCCTGCGGAGTTCATATCCGGAGGGATGGTAAGCATAGCCACTTGACTGTCTGTTGGCGCTCCTGTGCCTTCTGTCACCTCCAATTCTGAGGATGGTTTTCTTGGTAGCGGAGGTACCCAGTAGGTGGAGATGAAGCTGCTGCTGAGACATTGCTTAACGATTCTTCCTTCAAGGTAAGAATGTCTCTCAGGAGCTCAGGGCCTGAAAGGAGTGGAGACTGAGGGTAGGGAAGGAATATATCCTTCGGTGTTACAAAGACCTCTGTACAGCCCAGCCCAGGGTCTGAAGTGTTCCAGCGGAAACACCTGAAGGACCTGGCATATTTATTGCAGTCGGTTGATCTTTGGATAAATGGGGGAGTACTGATGGTGCATTCAGACCTGCATTCATAGATCGGACTAGCAAGCACCTATCTTTTTATTTCAGTCCTGCCATCACCACCAGAACTGGCAGATCCCTCTTTTTTCGGGCTTTGCCCTCCTGCCTGGGTGCCTTCAGTGGATCCAGTTCCATGGGTTCCATATGCAACATCTCACCTGGCCTGGCTCAAGGAGGAAATGTGTTTCTTATAGACCGGGCTCTTGAAAGAGTCTGTTCTTGTGTCCATAAGAGTGCCCTCAACTGTCCCAGGGAGCCCTGTGGGAGTAGGCTTTTGGCAAAGGCTCTGCTCCAAGGCTCATGCTTGGAGGGGCACTGCTAGTTGGCTGAGGCTGATGTACAAGGGAGTCTCCTGGGCCTGGGTCTGAGCAGGGCCTCATAGCTTCCTCCATCAGAAACTTGTAAAGTCAGAGCTCTTGGGCCTCTCTAGTTCTGGGGGTGGAAAGATCGACAAATACTGCACACTGCAGTGATGTGTGCTTTACCCAGGCAGTTGATGCTCGTCACTGATGGAGAAGTAACGAGTGCAGGAGATGCAATTCTTGAATCCTAGAACTTTGGGGCACAGTCCCGGGACCAAGGAGGATTTCCCCCAAATATGTGGGGGATGTAGGGGGAGAGCAGAGGGACAACGATCCTATAACAACTCTATACTAACTACACCTACTAAACTAGACATACAAATGATTTAAAATGGGTTTACAGGTTATGCACTGAAAGAGGACAAGATTCCGACTCAGACCATGTGACAGTAAGAAGGACCTGGAGAGGTGTTGACCTGCACCACTTCTTATATTTTTGGTCAAGAACACAAGGAAAGCTACTGCACATGTGCAGATCAATGGACACTGCTTTGAAGAATTTCCAGACTTGGGCACAGGGGTGAAATACACAGAGGGACCAGCATTCAAAGAAACAAAAAAATTTCCACTAACTTTTAGCCTGTTGGTGCTCCAATTTCAAATGCTTCCAGAATTTTTTTTTTTTAAAAAACTTATTCAAAAGCACAACATATTTCAGTAATATCATAGTAAATAAACATCACAGGACATTTACCACAAGTAAAGGTTTTGTTTAATTTCATACATTTTGTTGCAGGAAATTCTCTGGGTTTTATGTTCCTCTCTCTATATCATTTAGCAGTTCAGCGCAATATGAAAACATTTTTTTTTAACCACTTACACTGAGGACTGGCACACAAAATATTAGTATTTCTCAAATCTGGAAAATATTCTGCGCAAGCCTGCCAAAATGAAATGATGATGATCATGTTCATATGTAGATTCCAAGTAAGTCCAAGGGCCCAATCCTTTTTCCACGGGTGTCATGGAGAGTTTATCCATTGATTTTGATTGAATCAAGTTGGGGGCCAAGGGGAACTGGAGGGGGAGGGGAGAAGCGGTCCCAATCCTGGTTCTCATAACAGCTGTTTATAGTAATGAAATATTTTGTGTCTTTGAACTTGGAATTCTTGGAATTTGAGAGAGAAAATGTATACACAAGAATTGAGCAAACAGTTAAATACAGCCATCTCTGAATAAGACATGCAGCTATTTTATTGTACGTAGCAGCACTACAAAAAGCTCTGGGACAGGAAGTAAAGACTAATGTTAGCTCTTTAGGGCAAGGACCACCTTTTTTTTTTTTTTTAAATGTGTTTGCCTAGTACAAAAGGAGGTCCACGACTGGGGTTTCTACATGCTTCTGCAATACAAACAATAATAATGAGTCCAAGTGAATATGCAAAGGAATTTACATAATTGCATTCTGCTAAAGAGAAAATTACTGTAATCTAACCTATTAACTTTTACACACCTTTATTACAAACATACACAATTTCTCCTGTAGATTATTAAGTGTCAAAATTAATTCATCAGAACATTTTAACTAATTTGAGGTTTCTAAATTATATTTTTGGTAATAATGTTCTTTTTAAATGGCAGTGCCATTGAAGTAACAATGCTCTTTGTATTATTTTCTACACCATACACATATCCACAAAGAGCAATACGTGGTTCTATCAGCATTTCTCTAACCTGGGTAGTTCTATATTTACTGATTTTCCCTTCTATTTTGTGAACTTCAGTGATAGACTGAATCTGAACATTATCTTGCATATTCTTTTTTAAAGTGCTCTAGGTTTTGTTAACAGAAGATCTCACTACAGACTCATCTGCAAACCCCATAATTAGCACAAAAAAGCTTGGATCTCCCTGTATAGCTGGGTGATCATGACTGCATTATATTCTTGTGCTGGCACGCGTTTTCAAATCAAATATTTAGATATTATTCAGAAGCAGCTGGAACTTATGTGAATCCTTATTAAATTAAATAGCAGTTGACACTTTCTGCTGCACTTTCCACAATAGCAAAAAGACGGCATAGAAAAAAACCTGCCTTTCCTCTTTCCCTTCCGTATACCCGGTAGGTATATGGTACTATTTTAAGAAGATCAAAGAGAAAAGAAAAAAGACAAAAAAATGTTCATTTTAATGGAAAATGAAAATGTACAAGAACACAAACTTCCCATGCTCACCATCCAAAGGAAAAGGCTCATTGTGAGGCAGAGTCATTCAATGCTTTGGCATCTGCCAGTCTATTTGATTGCACCAATAGGTCAGTAGGAAAAATTAAATTGCCCTCAATGGCAAGCAGTTCCTCAGACTTGCTTGTCCATTCTCAGAGGTTTGTATATCATGCTTCGGGTGCCTGCTATTCGTGCTTCACCTCATGTTGGAGGCTGAGGTCATGGGACAACGGTCTGGAGAGTTGAGGGTCTCCTGAAGTCTCCCCTCTCTGCCTCCAGGTGAGGCATTTTTGCTGAAGAATTTGAAGTGGGCTAGTATGGAAGCCAATTTAGTTAACACAATATAAGGCTGTAGCCTGTTGCTTTAGCCAAAGGACTGTGTTCTTCTTGGCACTCATTTCCATAAACATATGGAGTGCAATGTCACAAATACATTTTGTACCTCTTCTGTGTCTTTGGTGTCCCCTCCAGTAGACGGGATCATAAATGATTAGGCAAGAAAACTCAGGATTGCTTGGCAATAAACAGGTGATTGTTATATTGTAATAGATATACTTGAGATTTGGCTAATGGTGCAGGTTTACACCATTACAATTTTTATGCACAAAAAGCATAAAAATTGTAGCGGCAAAGAACGGTTACTAACCTTCCATAATTGTTGTTCTTCGATATGTGTTGCTCAAGTCCATTCCAATGTAGGTGTGTGCTCACCCCGACCACCACCGCTGGAAAGTTTTCCCCTCAGTGGTATCCGTCGGGTCAGCTCTGGTGCTCCCTGGAGTCACTCCCTCATAGCAGTGGTATATAGGGCCCTGCCATCCCGCTGACCCCTCAGTTCCTTCTTGCCGGCTAACTCCGACAGTGAGGAGAGTCGGGGGGAGAGGTTGGAATAGACATGAGCAACACATCTTGAACAACAACAGGTACGGGAAGTTAGTAACTGTTTTTTCTTCTTTGTTTGCTTGCTCATGTCCATTCCAATGCAGATGACTCCCAAGCAGTTGTGGAGGTAGAGGGTTCGGAGTTCATAAGCACGCTGATTGTAGCATCGCTCGGCCGAACCCTCTCATCTCTAGCTTGCTAGGTGATGGCACAATGTGATGTAAACATGTGGACTGACGACCACGTCACTGCTCTACAGATGTCCTGAATTGGAACCAATGAATTGGAACCCAGTGATCTGTAATAATGGAGGCCACAACTGGTCCACAAACATAGGGGGAAAACAGATCCACACGGTGCCCTGGTACGTTGTCCCCAGGTGTCCGATCAAAAGGCCTGTGTAGACCCTGTCGAGTGTCTCAGAGGGGCAGTCACTGAGTCAGACAAGGATTAGTATGGAGGCCTCCTCTTGTAGCCTCTGTTCCTTCTCCTGCTGTACTCCTGTCTCTGCTGTGGTGGATAAAAGAGGACTGATGGTTGGGGCTTGTAGTGCTTCATGGTGGGGCTGGCATATGCAGCCCCAGAGATTTAAGTGTGGCTCTAGGGTCTTTTAAGATAGGCAGCTTCGAGTCTGCTCCAAAAAGAGCAATTTGCCTTCAAATGGAAAGTCCTGAATTGTCCGCTGGATCTCATAGGGCAACCCTGAAGACTGAAGACACAAGCTTTACCTCATGACCACCACAGAAGCAATGGAATGGGCTGCAAAGTCTGCTGCATTCAGTGCTGCCTGGAGGGATGCCTTGGTCACTAATTTCCCCTCCTGCACTAGAGCCGAGAACTTACTCCTAGACTCCTGCAGCAAGAGCTCCCTGAATTTCACGATTGCACTCCAGGAGTTGAAATCAGACCAGCCCAGGAGCACCTGATGATTGGCAATCCTCAGCTGGAGACCACCTGTGGAGTAGATCTTTCTGCCAAAAAGGTTGAGGTTTTTGGCATCTTTAGCCTTGGGAATCATCCCCTGATGTCCCTGTCTCTCCCTTTTGTTCACCGCTGACACAACCAGCGAGCCTGGGGTGGGAGGGAGTTTACAAAAATTCATACTCCTTGGAAAGGACAAAGTACTACTTCTCCATCCTCTTAGCAGTAAGTTGGAGGGGTGCAGAAGTCTGCCATAGAGCATTTATAGGCTCCAGGATGGAATTGTTCAATGGCAGGGCCACCCGCAATGGCCACCCTGCTCAGGAACTCCTGGTGCGCCCTGTAATCATTTTAGCTGTTCCCGCCACTGCCTTGTCAGGAGAGGAGGAAGAAACTGCCTGTACCAACACAGGTCCCGGTACTTCTCTCTCTGCCCCAGATGGGTTCCAAGATGAGCGGAGGGGAGAGTCCTGTTGTTCGGTACTGGGTACAGCACCAGGGACCAATCCCTGTTCTGACATGGATAGCGGGAAGCTCTTGACTCTGATATAATGGAGTAGGACCTTCTGGACGGGGGTCCCTGGATTGGCTGGAAAGTAAGAAGGAACTGAAGGGGCAGCGGGACCCTAGATATCAGCGCTATGAGGGCAAGACTCCAGGGGGCACTAGAGCCGAACCGATGGATGCCACGGAGGGAAAAACTTTCCAGCGGCAGTGCTTGGGGCGAGCGCACACCTACATTGGAGTGCACATGAGCAAGCACTCGAAGAAGGATAATCTTTATATACACTATATGAGATGTACTAGGTAAATACAATGAGTCAAATGCTGGTTTTAGCATGAGGCCTAAATTAGTTGGGAATCTCCACAGAGTCTTGGGCAAGAAATCCTCCTTTCACTCTGCAGAGCTACTTTATATCTGCTACAGCAGCCTTAGGGCTGCAGCATCCCTTATGGCTTCATGTGGTGGGGGATGAAAATGGCTGTAGTTGTGCAACAAACTTCCTCCCTGACCAGCTCTCAAACTGTTGTAAGTGCTGGGGAGCACAGTTCTATGCCACCACGGGGTGATAGCTTAGAATCTTAGCCTACTCCTCCATTCAGTTTTTCTGTAGTTAGGACCACAAATAACCCAACAGAGGAGTGGACAAGATTTGCCCCAATGTCTGTATAATCGACTGGCAATTGTATTATACAGAGGATATGAGCTTGTCATAAATATAAAGGGAAGGCTAACCACCTTTAAATCCCTCCTGGCCAGAGAAAAAACCCTTTCACCTGTAAAGGGTTAAGAAGCTAAGATAACCTCGCTGGCACCTGACCAAAATGACCAATGAGGAGACAAGATACTTTCAAAGCTGGAGGGGGGGAGGGAGGAGGAACAAAGGGTTCTCTCTGTCTGTGTGTTGCTTTTGCTGGGACCAGAGCAGGAATGCAGGTCAGAACTCCTGTAAAGAGTTAATAAGCAATCTAGTTAGATATGCGTTAGATTATGTTTTGTTTAAATGGCTGGTAAAATAAGTTGTGCTGAATGGAATGTATTTTGTGTATTTTTGTGTCTTTTTGTAACTTAAGGTTTTGCCTAGAGAGATTCTCTATGTTTTGAATCTGATTATCCCGTAAGGTATTTACCATCCTGATTTTACAGAGGTGATTCTTTTACTTTTTCTTTAATTAAAATTCTTCTTTTAAGAACCTGATTGCTTTTTCATTGTTCTTAAGATCCAAGGGTTTGGGTCTGTGTTCACCTATGCAAATTGGTGAGGATTTTTATCAAGCCTTTCCCAGGAAAGGGGGTGTAGGTCTTGAGGGGATTTTGGGGGGAAAGATGTTTCCAAGTGGGCTCTTTCCCAGTTATATTTGTTAGATGCTTGGGGTGGCAGCAATAAAGTCCCAGGACAAAAGGTAAACTAGTTTGTACCTTGGGGAAGTTTTAACCTAAGCTGGTAAAAATAAGCTGAGGGGGTTTTTCATGCAGGTCCCCTCATCTGTACCCTAGAGTTCAGAGTGGGGAAGGAACCTTGACAGAGCTATTATAGCCCCCATCTAAAGAAGCGTCGTTCTTTAGCTCACGCCGTAGGAGTTCACACTTTCAGCTGTGGAGGCCCCCAGTTCAATCCCCAGTGTACAAGCAAAGAAAATGGCCATCACATCTGTAAATACTATCGTGGGGTAAGTGCATGTTCCTTTCTGAAGACAACCAGAGCTATATTAGTCCAAAAAGTAATTGCCCTGTAACTTGCACTCTCAGAGACAGAAAAAAAAATCCCAATAATTTATAAATTGGATTTATAAGGGAAGAAACCTAAAGGGAATAACTGTGATTGCAGGTTCATGGAAAAGGATGGGTACAGGAAAGTGAATTAAAGAAAATATATGGGAAATCAAGAGACACAAGGGGAAATTCAAGAGGCAGGAAGACACATAAAAGGAAATAAAGGAGCATGGTGACAGAAAAAAAACAGAAATGAAACAAAATGACAGTGAAATAAAAGTGCAGCCCAGCAGTAAAAAAAAAAAAAAAGCGAGAAAGAGAAAAGAAAGGCAGTGAACTGAAAGGAAAAAATATGCACAACGTCTATGACAGAATAACAGAACAGAGGCATCATATGTATGCAGTTCTTTTAAAATTCATGTGGGGAGGGATCATATTCATATCTTCTTAAAACATATTTCCGATGAGTTATTAAAGAAATGCAATGTATTTACCATGTAACAATGTAGTAACCACAGTTTAACTAAGTATTCTACATTTATCATGTAAGCAAAAAGCACCTACTGTATATAACTATGCCTCATACCATGACTGCCAAGGTCAAGATACCGTTTTATCACTCTTTGTGGAGCTAATGACTCTAATGACTCTATTCTATATTGTACAATTAAACAGGTTTCACAAACAGAAAAATAGAAGAGGGCTTTTTCTTTCCCCTTGAGAGAAGAACAATGCACACTTTTTCGCAGAAGTAGCCTTTGTAAATGTGTATTTTAATAAACTAGTTCTTGCATGTGTAAAATATTAAATTGTTTTAGACAGGGTCTAGCAACCATATGAAACTTTAAACCTGATGGTAAAGAAGAGGGCAAGTGTGGGCAGACCCAGGGCAGTGATGTTAAAATCAATTTCAGAAGTGCTGCTTTAAAAATAATTAAATATGTTACTGTATCTGTATTATTACTGTATTATATTGACTAATGTTCTTTTTGTACACAAAGGAATACAAAACATGGGTAATAAAATACTAAAGAACACTCTCCTTTCAGGTCTGGTTATGTCCACATTAAACTCTGATAATTATAAATCCATTGGAGGATTAGAATCATTAATGCACTTGTCCCCCTTCCCTCCTACACTCTATAAAAGGTAACTAATCTGTAATTACAGAATCAGCTATACATGGTTTCATTACTGAGGACCGGATCCTATTGTCAGGGAGACTGGATGAATCTCCTGGTTATATGCGAATCTTCAAATGAGAGCAGGGAAGCAGAAACCTATCCCAGTCCTCCTCTGCCTGCAGCATAGATCTCAACATTCAGACCGGGCTTTCCATATCAACACTGTTTAAATACACTATTAATCCTCAACTAATAGCAAGTTTCATGTCTAGAGGAAGATTAAGCATGTGCTGCTAGTTTAAAGGCACTTTGTTTCAGCAGCCATACACAGAACAGCCCTGTACTTATCTCTCCATCTGCAATTTCTACAAACTGTCACCCCAGCATTTTCAGGACTGCTGGTCATTCTCAGCTCCCAGTGACTTTTCAAATAATGCCAAATATCACAACAAAGCCAAATACTATGCAACATCTTTACTGGACCTCCCTTCCCTTACTCCCCAATCTAGTTCAGAAACTACAACATCTAGCTGGCACTAGAACACATGCCAGTGAAATGACAAGTTTGTTCTCTACTTACTTCTGTCTGTGACATCACCTAGGATCTGCCATATCATTGCTAGTCTGTGGCATGTAAAACACTGCTGGAAATTTGTGGGTGGATCTATTCCTGAGGTCAGCCAGGAAGTGCCTTTGTGTCAACTGACTATTGCCTTACTAGTATTGCTAGAGAGGTAAAGGAAAATGGTTGAATTAAGTGACTCTCCCTAGCTGATCACAGGAAAGGACATGTCAGACAAGGAAAAATAGTAAGTGAGCCATCCATAGGTTAGACATATAAATAGTGCTATAAAAGGAAATGAGAAAGAGAGAGAGTGTGTGTGTGTTTCTCTCTCTCACACACACACACACACAGGCCCAGAGGCCTACTGGCGGTTCTCTACTCTGTCAGCAGCTCTTGTCAGGCCTGACATACTCAGTACACCGAACACACTTTTGTCATAATCTATATCTAAAAGATGGCATGTAAGGTATCATATACAAAGTGATAACATGCTGGTTCTGAAAATCATTGTATGATGTATGGATGTATAATAAACCCACAATGGACTTTATAGATATGTGCTGCAAATGTGTTCTTAACATGTATTTGGCAAGCAGTTCCTAAGCCATACCTATTCCAGACAAAGGAATGTGTTTCCACCTAATTGAATGTGTTTCCGATGTAAATTAGGCAAGGTATGGCCAAAGGCAAAGAAAAGCACATTTATATGCAAGGTAAACAGAGCCATCAGGAGAGCAAGGGAGGGAAAGATGACTATATAATCTCGATAGGAGATGGAGACTGCATCCCAAGGAAGCCCTCTTTCCTCTTGAAGCTAGGTCAGTGAATTTTATGGCATCTACCTCCCAGCAGGAGAGAGAAGCTAGACCTGGGCTTACTTGTCAAAGAACATATTTCAAAGGTTTACTGGGCTATAAAGACGGGATCTGAACATCAAGCGATTAGCAACTGAATCAACTGATTGTATACAATATTACTGTATTATAGAAGTGTATAGAGTGAGGTCTTTGATGAAAGCCTGTGACACATTGGTAATTAATATCACTGTGAAATATGTGCATTAACATTACATGAGGAATTGTGAATAATCACTGATATTATGCTTTAACATCTGTGACCAAACACAGGGAAAAACAGGTTCTCTCCCAGACAGGAGGGAAGGTAGCTATCTACCTGTCTCCCATATAAATTAAGCACTACGGAATCAAAATGATGGAAGCCTTATTTACATATGAATCAGGAGGAGGATGGGAAATCAACAGGAAGGGAAGAGCAGCAGGAGGCCCTCCTGTCTCTTGTAACAGGGTCAATGAACTTTCGGAGACTGAAGCAGAAATAGAAAGCCATTTTGGTATCCATCACTTGGAGGATACAAGGAGCCAGAGCTCTTGGAATCATAAAATGTTGCATCCTTCAACCAAGGGGATTGAAGTCCCTAGGAACTGAGTATAGGTGAGAAACCTAATGTGCTGAAATTAAGTTTTAGTCTTAGAAGTACGTTTTTACTTTTGTTTGCTTGTAAACTTTTCTATCTTTATTCCTTATACTTGGTATCACTTAATTCTATGTCCTTTTGTTAAATAACCTGTTTTACTTTTACTATCCACTAATTCAGTGCTCTGACCGAAGTAAGAGTGTTTGTCAAACTCTGGTTAAATTAATGAGCTGCTGTGTATTATCTCTTTGAAGGAGCAACAATTTTAACTTTTGTGAGTATTCACTAGGTGGGCAGGACCCTGCAGTGAGACATCTCTGGGGAACTTGGGAGCTGGGGGTCACTGTTTTTAACCTGGAAGATAAGGTTTGGACTGGCAGAGTTTGCTAGCAAGGCGGACAAGCTAATGTTTCAGAGAGCTGTCACCCAGCTTAGCAGTAGCAAAACTCTCACCTGCTAAGACTGAGAGGGATAACATGGTAACACTCAATTCTGGGAACCTCAGCAGATTGTCTTGGGGGTTGGGAGGGGGGAGGATGAAAAAAGAGGGGAAAGACAGCTGTTGGGGGGAGGGAAATTGGAGGTGTAACCAAGTGAAAAAACATTTTTAAAAAATGCTTGGTGGGAAAAAAAGTTGTGACATATCATGAGTCACTAAACCAATCTTTCCCCCACCCATCTGCTGTACAACCCTGGGAAAGGGATTTCAAGTTAACAGAAATCAAGCATAAAGAGCTGGGAAGGAGAAGAGGTCATCTTTAGGAAATCGCTGTCTCCCCAGCTTTAGGCTACAGACCTGTTAGGTTTCATTTAACTATTGCTCCTTTGACTTACTGACCTTTCTGTTGAATGGTTGGCCTCTCACGTAGCAAGGATCTGGGATGTTCCAGGGCTTACCTGGCCTAAAAGGCCACATATATTATCCTCTGAAGCCAGCCATTAAACAAAGCACTATTGCTTCTCAGGTTACATTACAACTGTAAGTGTTGCCACGAAAAATTGTCCACTTCTGATAAAATTGTAAACAAACATCTACCACTTGCATGACAGTTATTGCGGGGGGGGGGGGGGAGAAGCATCATTAGCTGAGCCTTGTGGACTACTCCTATATACAGTGAAAATGGGAGTTAATTTTCACCTCCCACCAAAAAAAAAAGAGATAAGGATCAATTTTAATTAATGTTATACTGTGAAGAAGAGATGCAGAAAGGTCAAATACAATTTAAGTAGTAATTAGCTATTTCACTGTAACAAAGTCCCCTTTGAAATCTGTGCTTTGTTTATTCAGCAGAATATAGTACTCAAATGTTTTTCTCGAGACATCAGAATCCTACACATGGCAAAGCATTTGGATGCCACAGATACTTAGACTGCAGAGAGAAGAAAAAGTCAGTGAAATATGAAAAGAATTGGGAATGAGTAGAGGAGAATAGAAGGAGCAAAAAGATTTGAAATCAAGTATTGTTAGCTCTTTCACTACTGAGCCAGGGAACAGCCTTAAATTGTTTAATTGGTTGATTTTATTTGGGAGATCAGAAACAATTCTGTGTTGACAAGGGAAGAGGGAGTCAGGAACAACTTTTTCAGGATGAAGTGGTGTTAGTAACTATGTCCCTGTCTGATAGACAAAAAGAGTGAGCTTAACATGATTGAAAAAAGTCCTCAGAACATTTTTTAGATCATTTTGAGCTGGTAACGCTAACCAGCACACTGATCGAAAAGTTTCACCTGCCTCATAACAAGCATTAAGTGGGCTTTCCAATCATGTTAAGCTAATTTGATTGAGACAACACAATTAAAGGAAGCAGGCTCTTTGTCCAACGACACATAGTTTAATTGATAAAGCCAGCCCCTCACTTATTTTGGGCATTAACATCACTAATGTGGTACTGTCAACCCCAAACATTAAAAAAATCAGAAGTCTGACTTTAAAACTCACACTATTTTAAGAATTATAAATCTGGGGCCTTTTTATTTATCTTCTGGTTTTGAGCACATTTTCAATCTTTTTTCCACACCATAAGTGCTAGGCATTTACTGAGAGGAAGGAGATAAAACCAGAGACTTTTGTGTAATCAAAGTGATACAGAAGTTTGGGCACTAAGAGGATACTAAATATGGTGAGGCTTGTGACAATATCACAAAAGCTGATAACAATGCTGCTATATAGCTGCTTGCTGGTCCCCAAAAAATCCAGTGCTGAGTAGAGGCAAAGCCAAATCGCTATTTCAGCATGCCCAGCAAAAAATAGGTATTGCAATTCTGGGCAACTGCACCTATATTCTGCTTCTGTGATCCAGCAAGGGCACCCACTTTCTCAGTCGTCCAGTTCCACACTAATCACTTTCTTGTGCAGTGTAGCGTGCAGTGGTCACCCGCTCCCAGCCCAAAAGGGTTAAAAGCCAGCCCTTGAAGGGGCTGGGAGCCTTAGGCTGGGCTGATTGGGAGGCAGCCTCAGCTGGCCCTATAAAGGGGCTGCTGGGCAGAAGCTCAAGAGTCTCTAGCTTCTGAGAGGGAGGGACCTGGCTGCAGGGACCTAAGCAGAGTACTTAGATTGGTGCAGGGCTGGGGAGCTCCAGCCAGGAAAGCCCCAGGCTGCAACCTAGTATTAGGCCCAACAGGTACTGGTTGCAGGGGACAGCCCAAGGTTAGACAGAAGCAGCAGGTCCAAACCCAGCCTTGCCTGGGGTTGATTGCTTATACTGCAGTCTACCCCAGAGCATGGGGGCTAGCTGGTGACTGGCATTAGCCTATGACTGAGGCAAGGTAGGGATAGGGGGTGGGGGTTCCCCAGTGAGGGGTTACTGCCAGGGGGCAACACCCTGGTGTACAAGGGGGTCCGGAAGGGACATGGGGGCCCGGCATAAGCACGACACTGGCCTGCAGAGGGTGCTCCAAGGCTGGAAGTAGAGCTAATTCCCAGGACACCAGCAGGAGGGACCGCAGGGGTGAGGCCCGCATGCTTACATGCAGACACACCTCTCTCTCTAGGCCAGGGTATTTCCATACTGCACAGTACCCTGGCTACACTGTGAATACCTCAACAAGACAAACTGCCTAAGCAGGCCTATTTTACCATCTCCTCAAAGACTATAAACAGTATAACTGCCACACTGAAGTTACCAGACAGCCCATTTATTCTTAAAATGAATGCATTACAGAGAAACATATTAAAAATAATATCCATACCTACATGCATACTAATTTGCTTATCAGAGATCACCCTCTGACTCCAACAAGGGCTCTGGCAGGTGAAGAGTCATTCAAACCCCACCAAGGGGGTTTTCTGTGCTCACAAGTTCCTAACAGCTGTTAGCTCAGACCAATCGCATCCATGAACGTGAGAGTCACTCTTTTATACAGTTTGGACCTCTGATCCTGTCCTTGTGTAACAGGTGATCAGTAGACAGTGGGTTTCCCCTTGAGGTGCAGCTTAAAAAGGATGGGTCTGGAAATGGGTAACTTGCATTCTCCTCCTTCCAGGTATTTGCTAGGAAACCCACTCGACTAAAAGTTCCATCTTTTCTGGCCCATTGTTTTGAGAGATCTCTGAAGCTCATAACACTTCACAGGATTGACATTAGTTCTGACACCCCCTTAAGGAACAATCCCAAAATAATACATAAATATTAGCATCTTTAACACAATGAACTCCTAAGATACTGAAACTTAATTCAATAAGGTTTGTCCAGGATATTGCAGAAAACTGTCATATCTGTACAATGGAATCCTCTGACCAGGGAATATAGGGAAAGGTCTAAGGCTGCTTGGGGTTGTAGAAGGAAGTCCATTTAAAGCCTTGCTTTGGCTTGTACAATTACTAGTGACCTGTTAAAAGTATTATATATTTTGGTTAACTAAGAGCTTGATTCTTACTTCCTGACACAGATACAATCTCCAGTGACACCACTGAGATTTTTGCCTGCATAATCTGCATAAAAACTGAGCCCCAAAAGGGTACGGAGGTTTTTTCAAAAGTCTGCTGCTGTCAAACTTGTGAGGATGCAATTGTACAACATGTGCTGACACATCCAGTCCTACAAGTGATGAGATGTTACTATGTTACTGCTGTTCTTTAGCATAAGCAAGGAAATATACATGAGGGCTTAGTTACAAAGTTTACATACAGTATTCTCAGCAAGGAAGCCCCTCAGAAGTAATAAATAGTATGATCCCAAGCTGTTACAGTGGCTTCCCATACTAGCATGATATTATGTTATCCATTTGTGATGGCAGTTTTGATCTCTCCACTGTTCCGTAGATACGGATTTTGACTACTTTGCTTGGGTGAAAAATGCTTGGAGGGTTGAAACAGGCACACCTCAGAATATTTTGTTTAAGTTGCAGTTGGGACTGGATAGAATTCATAATACGATTCAACCAGCCCACCCTGCTGGTACAACAGCCATTGTCAGCAGGATATGATTTAGATGAAATAAACATTGTTGTAACAGCTCTCAAAGTATTATTATATATCCAGCATGCTGTTGGCTAAGATGTCTGGATATGGACAACAAAGTGTGGAACTGATATAGCAATGCCAAAATGATATTTTGCCTAAACTTAGCATTCATTGATAGCAGATATAAAATAATTCAATACATTTTTCAAATCACTGGGAAATCAGATCTATAAGATGCAGCTTCATTCTAGAAGCCCAAGTGTTCAAATATCATGTAGAATTATTTTTCCCTATGGGGAAGCACAGTCCTCTGAATAGCCCTTTTTGGAGAGTAGACACAGTTACCTTCTGCTCCAAGTGTCTTCCAAATAGAGAGAATACAAATATGAGCCACGATAGGCTTACTTTTAATTCTGTCCATTTGCAGCCCACAAGAGGGGGCATGAAGTCAGAAGATATGTTCAAGATCTGCTGCCAATAAAACAGTGGACTAGCATCAGAAGCACAAGCAGAATATCCATCCAGTGAAAAGTTGGTCCAACCTCAACTACAAATATACTCTTGTAGCTCAGAGGGAAGCACTGAGTGACTTCTAAAAGCCACCTATCCTTTCCCTCTTCTGATGGCCTTTTAATGCAGTCAGCCCCAAGAATAATGTGTATAGGCAAAGCTGCAAACGGAAGGAATAGATTACAGGCCCAATTTCCCCTTAATATCTCTTCTTCCATGACATTCTGGTCCACTGTAAGAACATAAAAAACCTGCCTCACAGAGGTACCAGTGGGCACCCCAAACTCAAGCAGCAGATTGCTTTCTGGTGAATAGGGAATGGAGCCTCCCAGGAAGGGACATGAGATGGATGCCCTCAGGAGATTAACAGACAAAGAAGAATTAAACAACCTGTTCCCCTCCTCACCCCCGCCCCAAAGAAATAGAACACCCCACAGAAAAAACAGAGCATGGTAGTACCGATCTCTGTATTTAATTCATTCGTTTATCTGTATTTAGCTAAAGCAATACCACAGAAGGTTTATGTTGTCCATAATTTTAAAAACACAATATGAAACCCACCAACACACCATAGATCCCTGACATCTCTGCTGCCACAAATGAGTGAAACATACTGTGAATTAAATCAGTCTCTCCCCACCTCTCAAAAGATCCTTAGCTCTCCCAAATTCCTGCTCCAACAGTTGGGCTTTGCAATGTGCCTGGAAGATCAACAAGTCTGGACTATTTAAGACAAAGAGGGGGAATGAAACCTCTAAAGTTTGGAAACAACTGATCCACATAGATCTCTAAGCATAGCACAAACCTTATTAACTGAAGGTACAAACTATATGAATTGCTTCACCCATCAATAAAATACAGCTACCTCTAGGGTGAAACAGGATAAGTGTAACAGCAAACAGCACTATACAGTACATCAGTTTAGGTCAGAAGGGAAGAATACTATATCCAACTAACACAGCAGGAATTTAGGTAGCCAAAAATGCAATTACCTAAGTTGCAATCCGGCCACAGCACTGAGGTTAATGTTCTCTCTCTTGTGAAAAGTGCTATGTCCTCTTTAATGATCGCAGGAGGTCAGGACCTCTGCATTACATCTCATCTGAAAACTCCAACAGCACAGTATCCCCTAATACCATGCTGAGTATTGATTCTGAGAACTGATGCAGAGGGGAAAGTGCCATGCACTGAATCACCAACACTGCTTCCTGAAGCACCTGCATTTTCCATAGAGGTCTCCTATCCAAGTACAGATCTGATCAAATGCTGCTTAGCTTGTGAAATCTGATGAGATCACAGCCCAAGGTAAAATGGTTGTAGAATGACACCTTGGTTTCACTAATGCAGAATCAAATCAATTTTGCAGCAGTGTATTTCTTTCTTTCTCTCTCTCACACACACACACTTAAAAAAAAAAAATCTTCACGCTTGTGACGGGTTCGGTCACACAGACCCCCTTGGGACAGGCACCTGTCGTGCTGGAACTACTGAATTCTGAGCCCATTTTCCCTGCCAGCTTGGGACTCCAGAACCCTGCCTTGCTGAGCCACACAAGCTAGCCTGCTGCAACACAGACCCAGGTCTGGTCCACGCCCCCAAAGCTGCAGACTTTAACCAAAAACTGCTTAGACACAGATTCTCCTGCCTCTTTGGAGAAGGCTCTCAATTCAGGCATGTGTTTGAGGTTTTGGCAAGGAAAGGGTGCACTGCAACCATGCCTGCCCTTGGCCCCTCCCTCTGGCATCTCTTTGTGTTGGACCCCACCCGCTTGTGAAGTTTTTTTTCCTCCTGCCTTGAAGAGACAGTTTTCTCTCTTACAAGCGTAGCAGGAACAACATCTTTTATGGAGTACTTTGGATTGGTAAGATCCCCTTGGTCACCCCACTCTCTGTTCCGAAACGGTCAGTTGGATGGACTCTCCCCTCCAGGAGATTTGACCCTCAGTCTTCCTTTAAAACCTGATTCCCAGGTGAGGGGTCTGGCATTTCAGATGAAGATCCTTCCCCCTCCGCCTGGGGAAAAACCTTCCTACAAAAGGTGGGCAGACCCTCCAGTCCCCCCATACCTTCCATCTGGACTTCCTTCTCTGGGCTCCCCTCTGAGGCAGACACTCCTGTGTCCCACAAAAGGGAAGGTGACCCTGATCCAGCTGTGGGCTCACAGCTACCAGCTATGACAGACCCTTCACTGGCTAACAAAATCCCCCCTTTCACTAAGGCTGGGCTTGCTCCCAGCTACAGAGCCCTTGAGGTCTGTTCCCATGGCAGCAGTCATCAGGACCCCAACTTCCATCTCTGGGATACATGTATCTGTGCATCCTAGGGTCAGGCCTGTCCCCCATTGAACTACAACTTCCTGGCAGTCAGCAGCTGGGAAGGCCTCCCTGTTACAAGGTGGACCATCCCCCTCCCCCAGGGAGATGATCACAGGACAGGAGCTGGCTCTATCCAGCCCTTCCCACAGGGACTTGCCTTGAGCCCCGGGGCTACAAGAACTGGTTATGACCATCCCTGCCCCCAACGGCCCATTTTCCACTGATAACAAGGAATGAGAGAGACAGTTTCCTATTTCCCCAGCAGCACATGTGACTTCACCCTCCCCTCTGGGGCTTTCAGCACAAGATTCCTTCTTCTGCTAACAAACCCTGGGACAGATTCTGCCACATCAAAAAAAAAAAAACAAAAACATTCCCCAGTAGGAACGGTGCAAAATTGTGTGTCACCGCTGCAACAGTTAGTTCAGCCTGCAAATCACCAATTTCTATGTGTACCTTAGCTAAAGGTGTAAGGACTTTGTAACCTCCCACCAATTCTAACTCTGCCATTTTTCCTGGTAACAAATCCTTCCCATGGATCAGGTCCGTTCTGACCACAGAAATCTCTGCACCAATATCCCTCCAACCTTGGAGCACTTTGCCATTAAACTTAACAGTATGCATATGCTCACTGCTTGATTGTGTAGAAGCAACCTTTACAAATCCTGTGTGAAAAGAAAAGGAGTCCTTGTGGCACCTTAGAGACTAACAAATTTATTTGAGCATAAGCTTTCGTGAGCTACAGCTCACTTCATCGGATACATTCAGTGGAAAATACAGTGGGGAGATTTATATACATAGAGAACATGAAACAATGGGTGTTACCATACACACTGTAACCAGAGTGATCACTTAAGGTGAGCTGTTACCAGCAAGGGGGGGGAACCTTTTGTAGTGATAATCAAGGTGGGCCATTTCCAGCAGTTGACAAGAACGACTGAGGAACAGTGGGAGGTGGAATAAACATGGGGAAATAGTTTTACTTTGTGTAATGACCCATCCACTCCCAGTCTCTATTCAAGCCTAAGTTAATTGTATCCAGTTTGCAAATTAATTCCAATTCAGCAGTCTCTCATTGGAGTCTGTTCTGGAAGTTTTTTTGTTGAAGAATTGCAACTTTTAGGTCTGTAATTGAGTGACCAGAGAGATTGAAGTGTTATCCAACTGGTTTTTGAATGTTATAATTCTTGACGTCTGATTTGTGTCCATTTATTCTTTTACGTAGAGACTGTCCAGTTTGACCAATGTACATGGCAGAGGGGCATTGCTGGCACACGATGGCATATATCACATTGGTAGATGTGCAGGTGAACGAGCCTCTGATAGTGTGGCTGATGTGATTAGGCCCTATGATGGTGTCCCCTGAATAGATATGTGGACACTGTTGGCAACGGGCTTTGTTTCAAGGATAGGTTCCTGGGTTAGTGGTTCTGTTGTGTGGGGTGTGGTTGCTGGTGAGTATTTGCTTCAGATTGGGGGGCAGTTGGAGAACACTTCCATCTCTTTGGTCACTCGATTACGGACCTAAAAGTTGCAATTCTTCAACAAAAAAAACTTCAAAAACAGACTCCAACGAGAGACTGCTGAATTGGAATTAATTTGCAAACTGGATACAATTAACTTAGGCTTGAATAGAGACTGGGAGTGGATGGGTTATTACACAAAGTAAAACTATTTCCCCATGTTTATTCCACCCCCCACCGTTCCTCAGACATTCTTGTCAACTGCTGGAAATGGCCCACCTTGATTATCACTACAAAAGGTCCCCCCCACCCCGCTCTCCCGCTGGTAATAGCTCACCTTAAGTGATCACTCTCGTTACAGTGTGTATGGTAACACCCATTGTTTCATGTTCTCTATGTATATAAATCTGTAGCTCACGAAAGCTTATGCTCAAATAAATTTGTTAGTCTCTAAGGTGCCACAAGTCCTCCTTTTCTTTTTGCGGATCCAGACTAACACGGCTGCTACTCTGAAACCTGTGTGGTAAGTAGTAGTAGCCTGGGCTATCCCTGTGCTCTGAGATGCAGCAGCTTCAGGTGTTACCTGGTGCCTGTTTCCACTCAGCCAAGGCCATTTATTCCTCAGGTGCTCAATGGATTTACAATGGTAGCACCACCTTCTGGGCTCCTCCGCTTGTACAGGAGACTGGGGACGAGTAACAGGGGAATGGGAAGGTGAACGCCCAGCCTCCTTTTATCCAGGGGTAAAACGGTGATTCTGCTTTCCCCCAACCCTGCACCCCTTGGCCAGTGGTTTATGTTTAATTGCAGCTTGAGATTGCTCATAAGAGTCTGCAAACCCAGCTAATTCACCCACTGCAGCCACCTTTTTGTCCCACAAATACTGTTTTACATCATCACTGCACATATTCAGGAACTGTTCCTGAGTAACCAAATCACACATTCCTTCAAGGCTCGTAATGCGTTTTTTCCGTCACCCACTTGTGTAACAAATCTCTCATTTCATTTACATAGGCCACATTACTTAATCCCCTCTTAAGACTCCTAAATTTTACCTTGTAGGTTTCAGGTATAATCTGGAACTGTTTCAAAACCAGTTCCTTAAATTTACCATAGTTTGACGCATCAGCAATAGGCATCTTATTCAATATATCCAGAGCTCTCCCAGTCAATTTTGCAACCAAAGTGATCATTTTTTGATCCTCAGGATTCGCATGGAGAGTGCACAGTCTCTCAAAGGTGATGAAATATTCAGCAATATCACTGGATTCATCATATTGCAAGCATAACCATTCCCGTTTCTGGATTTTTGGGGAAGTGGAGCCAGCTGCTGAAGGGTTTTGTCTCTTCCACTCCATTACAGCCAGTTCATGCTTCTGGGTCGCAATCTGGGCCTCAATTTCTTTGTCTTTTAAATCCAGGGCTTGCTGGTGTGCAGCCCTTTGTCTGGCTGCTTCTGCCTCCATGGTTTCCCTGGCCGCAGCTGCTTCTTTGAACCTCATTTCTGCCTGCCACATTTGAAACTCGCGGTCCTTTGCCTTCTCTTCCGCTTCCAGTCTGGCCAGCTCTAGTTTTGTAACTGCCTCACTGGTAGTCATTTTCCTGCTTTCTTGTGTTTATTTTCCGCACCCAAAACAAACAAACAAACAGAAAATAACAAACCAATAACCACTTTATCTGTTCTCCAGCCACGACCCTTAAAATTCACTTAAAATCACTACCAGTGTCTCAAAGCAATCAGCTGTGCACAGATCCTGTTAGACTATGCCTCTGTTACAGGTTTGGTCACATAGACCCCCTTGGGACTATCACCTGACGTGCTGAAATTACCTCTGAGCCTGTTTTCCTTCCAGCCTGGGACTCCAGAACCCTGCCTTGTTGAACCAGACACGCTAGCCTGCTGAAACACAGACTCAGGTCTGGTCCATGCCCCCAAAGCTGCAGACTTTAACCAAAAACTGCTCAGCAGGTCACCTATCTCCAGCACCCAGACACCCAGTTCCCAATGGGATCCAAGCCCCAAATAAATCTGTTTTACTCAGCTCACTTTGGCACAAGGGGGAATCTTTTGTCTTTCTGGGTCCCCACCCCTCCTTCTAAATGAAAAAGCACCATGTTTAAGATGGATTCCAGTATCAGGTGACATGGTCACGTCCTGTGAGACCCCAGGCTCCATTCTTCCAGGGCTGGACTGCATGCACCCCCAGGAAGGTTTGCAAGTAAACAGACTATTTACAACCAGTTGTCCTAGTCAATGGGAGCTATCGAGATTCTAAACCACCATCAATTGCCCACACTTTGCATAATTACAGTTGGCCCTCAGAGTTATGCTTTATATTTCTAGCTTCAGATACAAGAATGATACATGCATACAGATAGGATGAACACACTCAGAAGATTATAAGCTTTGTAATGATACCTTACAAGAGACCTTTTGCATAAAGCATATTCCAATTACATATATTCAGACTCATAAGCACATTTCCATAAAACATCATGGAGTGCAGCGTCACAATGCTTACCTTGCTATGGTATATATTTCTACTGAGACATTCCTGATATTTAGAATGAGAAATATTGCAGAACTCCAGTAAACATAACACATTTAAGCAGTAAATGATTTTACTAGTGTCCACTGTATCACACAGGCAGAATTAGATCCAGATTATGCCCTTAGATGACTCCCACCAAAGTCAATCCAAGCCATGCAAATGGACCCACGAGCACTTTGGCCCAACAAATATGACTCATAGAGTGTGATCCACCTCTCCAAGAATAGAATTTGTTTGCCCCTATAAACAAAACAAAACAAAAAATATGGATTGGGTGGCTAACCCGAGCCTCCACCAGCATTGCAACATCCACACAACTCTTTTTAACATGCGTACATGAGCTGTAGCTGACCTGGCCTGGGAGGCTTGCTCCGAACTGAAATGTAGATATACACTCTGGTAGCTGTCTTCCTCTAATTGAGCTGCAGCCTTTTATCCCAACTGTGGTTAATCGGTCTGTTAGTCACAGCTAGTCAGGTAAATAACCCATTTATTAACCCCTTCCTGGTGGCTACAGCGTAGGGTGTATACACCCCATCATATGGGAAAATATACTTTTTGGCCCAATCCTTTGACCCATAGTCCCATGAGTATGCCAACTGAAGCCAGTGGGACTATGCTCAGTAAGTAAGGCCCATTTGCATGAATGATCACTGCAAGATTAGGCTCCCTGAAATGAGTTAAACTTCTGAATTACAAAGTGGAAATTCAAGCAAGAAGCCAGGAAGACCTGACTGGCCCCTGCTTAGGAATGTGTCTCTGAAAAATTTGCTAATTTTCTCGTGCTCAGGAAATTATTATTTCTTTGCTAACAAGCAATCTGAGATGAGAACCAAGAGTGATTTCCACTGTGCTAAGCCTTACTGGCAACCAGAAAAAAAAAATACATAAACTCCTCAGAATTAAAAACTATGTTTAAGGAAAACAGCATCCCTGTCTGACATGGCAGGTCTGATCAACTCTTCAACAAGGACAATTTCAAGGCTGCCAAAACTAATTTAGGAGTCAGCTAGAAAGTCAGGAGCAACCAGTGAAGGAAAATCACCAGTGCATTACCGTCTACGTTCTTTGACTGAAACTCTAAGAAGGAAGAGTATAAGGAGGTGGGGCACAATATTTAGGGACTAAAAAATGCAGGAGCAGGGGGAGAGGAGGAAAGGATCCATTAACGTAAAACTCATGGCAAAAAAGACTGTATTTTTATAAAAGAAAAAAAAAAGTGTAGTATTTGTCTGAATCTAAACGATACAGGAAATGTTACATATCTCCTAAGGCAGGAGTCACTGATATCCTGCACCTTGTGTAGTCACTTACACCATTCTGGCTTGGTAGCATTTTATACTCACTTTACAACTGGTGTAAATGACTCCACAAGGTGCAGGGCAACATTAAATAAGGCCCCTAGAGTTTATTCATTAATGGACCAAGCCTTTAAACTTACTGTTGCACTAGTGCTTAGAATCACGTATATGGAAATTTCAAATCTGGAGTAAAGTTGATGGGTGAAATCCTGGCCCATTTAAGTCAATGGGAGTGTTGCCATGGGAGTGGGGCCAGGATTTTACCCAATTTTCTGATAAAATGACCCAAAATAAATTTCACTGTCCTACATCAAATACTAACAATATTAACATTATTATACTTGGGGCTGTACAAGACACAAAGTGAAGTCAGCCCCAGCCCCAAAGGTTGAGACTCTGGTAGACAAAAAGAGAGAAGGTCTGATGCACTGAAAGAGCCATCGGGACGACTAATTTAGAGAGAATGTTTTTAAGTTTGGTATGGATCACTTCTTGCAGGGGTGATAGAAGGCATTTCTTTTCAGCAGTTTCAAAAATCCCCATGGAATCTTTCTGATATTTTATTAACATTGTTTTCAGTTGTAATAGTCATTTTTCATTACACTAACATACTTCTTAAATTTACAGTCTGATCCACAGCCTTAAATACACAGTTGTGCATACAGATTACAATTATTACCATCATTTCAAATACTGGCTTCTCTCCAATCGCTGGTTTACTAAACCTCCCATTTTTATCCAGCTAGGACTCCTTTGTGAATAGCCAGCCTCGTCAATTTTTCAAACAGGTCTCCTGTCAGATTGCACATTACACAACTGAACATCTGAGAGCTACCAAAAAATATCTGAAAGCTACCAACCAAAAGCTCCAGTGGACAACCAGATTACTCCTGGAATTTAGAAAGTCCGGAAATTCACTACCCCAATATTTTGCTGGTAGCTAAGGCATCTTTTCCTTCAGACCTGAAAATCACTTTGAGTTACAGTGCTGACGTTGTATTAATTTGTAATGTTACATTTTCTGATTAAAAACAACATGTACTGTTAGACACCAATCCACAAAGTGATGCATACAGGTAGATCCTAAAGCCCTCACAAACCCCACTGAAATCACTGGGGTTCTGCCTGGGTGCAACATTCCATCTGCTTGTATCTTTTTGAATGATGTTTATACTGTGTTCACAAATATGATGGAAAGCCATAAAGTGCTAACAATTTATAAGGTAGATCATAACAGTTTATAGAAGCTGATACCCCATAACGAATTTGAACAAAAGATTTGACTGGAAATTTGTGGGAGATTTTTAAGCAATTAAGTAATGTTGAGGCTCAGTTGAATAGTGGAGAGCCTTAAAGAATTCACTTCTTGTAAATCTCTATTTGTACTATATCAAATATAAAATGCCATATGTTGTCAATTGATTACAGTTGTGACTTTGTTTACAAATTGTTTACAAATGATATTATTTTTACAGGTTTCTAAATTAAATCCAAATTACACTAAAAAGATAGTGTAGGCAACAAACCAGCTTGGATATGGGACGGCCTACATTTCCAAATAAATTTTTTCCATCTCTAATTTCTAAGATCCGATGTAAGTGCAACAAGACAATTCACATTAAATAGCATTTGTATTAAGTATTAAATAGGGCCAGATTTGCCACCCTTAAAAAGTACCAATGATTACAATATAATTAAGTTAATCTTTCTCTATGGAGGTATTGTGCCAACAACTTTCACTATTACACGACATTTTAGATGGGGATTTCAGAAAAAAAGAGGTAGCTCTTCAAAAAGATTAAGTCAAGAGCAAGGAAATTAAAATATTTACACTCAATAAAGTGGAACCTGGACATTTGCAGGACTAAGAAAACTAGGAAAAACAGATAGCCGAAGGCATAAAAAGAAATAACATTTCTATTATTGTATCAGAAGGAGGAAACTTGCAAAGGAACAACTGCATCTGCTGGAACACCAGATTCAAGGGAGTAATTGAGGAATATAAGGCCATTGAAGACAAACTAAATGATTTCTTTTCATCACTCTTTTCCACAGAGGATGTTGAGGAAATACCTACTCCAGTTCTGTGCTCTTTCCTACTAAAAACAATGAGATTGTCAGACTGAGGTGATAATAAATGAGGCAGTCAAACACACTTAAAAAGCCACAGGTCACCAGAGGTGAAATCTTGGCCCCACTAATGTCAATAGGAAGTTTTCCAGGGACTTCAGTACAGCCAGGATTTCATCCTAGGACTGAATGGTATAAATCCAGGAATTCCAAAGAAACAAACATGAAGGGACTGAGCTGGGTGTCACTGTGATCAGCCCAACGTGTAGTAGTGATCAAAACAGCAAACAAAATGGTATGCTATTTAATGAATGGGATCGAAATAACAGAAGACATTATACTAGTATATGAACAGCTTAGTGAAGAAGTGAATAAAAAGGTCACATTACAGAGGTATACAAATTAATTAATGGAATAGAGAAAGTAAATAACTTGTTCCTAGTTAATTTTTCCCATAATATAAGAACAAGCAGACGTTTTGGTAGCTTTGAATTTCATTAATTTAAAACTGTAACAAGAAACATTTATTATACAAACCCTAAAACTGGAATTAAGTATCACAATACCTTTGAGTCCAGAGGTTTAGTATGATTCCCAAAAGAACTAGACATTAATGAGAACATCCACAGTTATAATAAATAGGACAAAAACTTTTGTGTTTGGAAAGGATATAGCTTTCTAATACTCTGGGCCACAAGGTGGCTTCTTATTGAGGAGATTGGGAAGAAAGTTCTCATATGAGTAGGTTTTCATAATTGTCCATGACACTGTATTTTGTATCTTCCGGAGAAGCATCTAATATTGGTGAATGTCAGAAAGAACACAGCAGTGAACTAGGTAGACCACTAGTCTGCTGTGTTATGGCAAGTCCTCTGTTCCTGTACATAGTATATAGAACGTATTATACACTGTGCATACTCATTCTAAATGGTATTATTTTTCATTCTCACTAATATTTAGGTAATGGTAGAAGTAACATGGTAAGGTGCTTAAATACCCTCAGAACAACCCATTGATTGGTGTCTCTGTGTAATGCTTGGAGGCATACAGGAAGGGCATCAGTGGCACATTTTTAGAGCATCTCTGGATGCTGCTGGATGATACACAGAGAAGCATTTGTTTTAATTTCTGAACGAGACATTTTCTCATCTTCCTACAACCAGGGGAAGTGTAGCAGCATCAGCTATTATGAAAGGATAACATGGTTTGAGGCAGAAATATTTAAAGGAACTGCGCCCTTCACAAAAAAATACGGTGGAAAAAACCCAAGCCTTCTATTTCAGATTCAAGGGACAGCCCTCAAACCAGGACCTTAATAAACCAATCTTTAGATTTCAGCCAATATTTTCAAAAGTGAATAATGATTTTGAGAGTCTCAGTTTTTGGTTGTTTGCCTTGGGAGACACCTTTAAAGTGTCTGATTTTCAGAGGGTGGGAGCTCAGCATCAAATACTGGTCACTCCTTGACTTAGATCCCTTAACACATTTATATATTAGTTTTAAAAAAAGTTGTCAAGAAAGACAGAAATTTGAAAAATGGATTCCCTTTTTCAGTTCTTAATAGTTCCACAAATAGACGCCAATTTTTATTTATGTTAACATCTAAGCCTAACATTTATTTGCATACTATTACTTAGAGTAGTCACGATTTGTAATTTGCTGTTTGCACGCACTGGGTGGCTAAGCCACATGGTGTTGTTTCCGTTCCATTATCTGATGATTTCCAAACCCACAAAAAGCTTTCAAGATGGCTGCACAAGCACTTTTGTTGCAGATACTCATGATGAATATTCACATGAAAATACATATTTGCACAAGTATTTGCAACACTATCCCTTTTCCGAACATTCTTGAGAATAAAGTTGTATTCAAATAAACCTTTGTGAAAAGTGAATAAGAAGGGTTCAGGAATATCAGTAAAACAAATTCACTGTTTTCCTTCAAATGAATGTTGTGCCCAGCTCTGAACAGGTTAAATCTTATAAAACCATTTAAATATTTGTTCTTCATATATAATATTGCATGTTTGGATATTCAAAAAGGAACAGAATTTTGAAAACAAGTGCCACCAGATACTACTCCACCCGCTGGCTTGATGAGAGGCACCACAAGTGGAAGTATAATACCCTCAAAGTTCAAAGAAAAAAGACTGAACCTATTTTGGACCCTATATTGTTTTGAATAACCATAAATAAAATTCAAGTTTAAAACCATTAGATGCAACATAAGAAAGAGCTTTATCAATACACATTTTTGTAACTTGAGATATACATCTTCAAAAATATAAGAAACCTGAACTTACTGTGGCTGTGCCGGAGACAGTTTGTGCATTTGTGTCAGCTGCACTCTGTTCAGTGTGTGTCTGAGCAGGAGGGTACATGTTTAACGTGTGCTCTGGAACTGTGGTCTGGCCTGTGTAGTCTGGAGCTGGATGGGGGTGTGGGGCTGTGTATTCTGCCGGGATCCCATTCTGTGGTGGAGCGAACTGAGCTGAGGCATAAGGCTGCGCCATTGTGTCAGGAGGTGCTGTAGCTTCCTGATTACCCTGTAAAGTAAAGAAAAAATAATTTAGAAAATAAAGAGGATATTCTCCAAGATTTCTAAATGGATGTTTGTTTCCCCTGGAGAGTGTATCCCATCTGATTTAATTCCCTCCTCTGCCACTCCCTATTACAATTCTGACTTTAGAGAAGCAAAGTGTAGTTTTCTACGTGGGCCTTTTTAAAATTTGATTGTTAACGCCAGGTAAGACTACATGAACTGAAACCCCTAGTGTATATACAGTCAAAGGAACAGGTAGTTTAGTTAAAACATAATTAATGTAGCCAATATGTTTTTACTAAAACCAGCAGTTAAGAAGGAAAAGTTATAGTAAATAATTCCACTCATTCCAAAAGTTACAAAACACTGATGGCATTGAAAGAGGCTTGGTATATTTATCACCTAGTGCATTCTTCCTCACGGTTTTCTAGATTACTGAAAAGATGCAGCCAAATGAGAGTTTGAAAATAGATGATCCACTGTGCTCAGTTTTAAATATTTGTACTAAAATGCTACTCTCTCAGATGTTCATCACTCATTTAATGTGTAATCTATTAAGTAAAAGTTCATCCTTTCAGTTGTAGAGCACAAATGCAATGGGATGATTAGATTCAAGCTTAGAAACACAAAATAAAAAATATGGGACTAGAAATACATCAGTTTAAAATCCATTTGAGAAAAACATTAAAAATACTTTACACTGTAATGTGTCAGAAAATTTTAAAGGAAGAACTCAAAATGCCTTATCATTTTGCTAGGAATAATTTTACATTTATGTATTAAAAATAAACCTTTACAATTAAAAGACCAAATGGCAGCATCTATATCTTGTATGGACAATTAGATCTAGCTTTAGCTTTGATATAATTCTACTGTGGCAAGCAGATGTCAAAAATGCTAACATATCACAGGTATTTGACGTAAATACCTGCAACAGTCTCTGGTTAAATGGGTCTGACCATAATGAATACATTATGACACTGAAAAAAAAATCTTCTTACAAAACATGCTTGTGAATTTATTTAAGGTATGCCTAAATCATGATGTTACAGACAGCAGTGTCAGGGGACACCAGTACATCTGCAGTATCACCATAGAAAGGAATTGGGGATGGCTATACATATTCGAAAGCCTTGGCTCAATTTCAGGGGCAGAATCAAAAACGACCCTGAAAACCAAAAATTGTTATTCTGGGTCCAGCTACATGTTTTGTTTAACCCCAAACAATTCCCCCCCACCCCTTTTTTTTGTTCCATCTTGGGGTGGTTTTTTTTACTCTTTTGTTTTTGTATTTTAAATTAGCTCAATTTCTAAACCAAACACCATTTCAAAACCAAAAGTTGAAACATTTGGTTTCAAAATTAACTTTCAACTTTTTTTGAAATTGCTTTTACAGTTTTGTTGCCTCAAAATATGTATTTTCTGGCTAATTTACTACTCATCGAAAAAATTTCACCCAGCTCCAAAAAAAAAAAAAGAAAGCCCATTGAACCTCAATGAGGCCCAAGGAGAAAAATTATTTCCTGGTACCAAAAAAGTGATTGGTAAGGCCTGCAGCATCCTAAAAAACGTAGCTACTACTCTCTAATTAAGAGGAGGGAAAGAGAACAGCTAACAGGTGCAAGAGGCATTTGAAAGCCCCAGGAGAGTATAAATAAGTGGAGGAGGGGGCACACCAATTGATTAGCTCCAACTCGCCAGGTCCTGCCAAAGAGAAGACAAAGGGACCTGAGGAAGGGAGGGACCAGCCCCTGACTTGCCCAGCATGAGCTCTGCCCCATCAGACACTGGTCAAGATCATCCTCATTTCCCACTGAATGTGCAAAAGTAGGGAGGGAAGGGAGGATTATGAAATATTCAGCCACGTTCCACCAAACACGCTCACGCATGTGCACACACATTTTTTGTTTTCATTCATCCTTGCACCTGCTCGCTTCAGCAAAGGCCGTGGCTAATACTGAAATACTGAGGTATTACTGTGGAATTTCACAACTAAGAAGATTTCCAACCAGTTTCAGCTAATTCAAATAAGCATCTAAATATGGGAGTGATCATTTGAACAGAACTCAGAACCTTTGAGGATTCACTAGCCTATATATTTCAACAGCCTTTGGTTACATATTACAGGAGAAAACACATATTTTTCCTAACTAAATGGCAATATGCTGTAGTGAATTAAGCATGAGGGATTAGGAGTTTGAAACTTCTGAATGTGAATCCCAGCTCTTCAACTAATTTAGTGTGTGTTCTTGGGCAAATCATTTATACTTTCTGCCTCACTTTATCATCTTTAAAATGGAAACAACATTTACATTCTATCCTGCACTGTGTTGTGAGATTACTTCATGACTGTACAGTGCTTTGAAAGTGTAAAATAATGGTATTGTTAGTATTACAAGTACAAGCCAAAATGAAAAGTTAAGTATTTTTACACTAAAACTTGCAACAATTTAAGTTTAAAAACAGGAAAAATACCTTGTATATTCGATTTAGTAGAGGAATGTATCTACTCATTCCTTCATTAATATATACAAATGAAAACTCATTTTTTAATTTCTTTACCTAATACTCCCTAACTATTATGAAAAATATTAATTGTACATGGCAAAAATGCACACTAAAGAAAGCATGCACACTAAAACTGAGCAATGATTGGCTTCCTTCATGTGTCTTCACAGGTAATAGCCATGAGTGTGAACTTTTTTATTTGTTGAAAGTTCTATATTTAAACTGTAAACATCAAATACTTTAGGACAGAGTTTAGTGATAGGAACCAGGGAGCATGGAAGCAGCAGCATAAAAAATTCTTCTACCTACTAAATTACTTTGACTGTATTGCTTTGAAGCACAGTAGCTGGTCATTCCTGGTCCATAAGTTATTCCTTCATGTCGGTGGTTAGACATGGCATTACAGTCAGCAGATATTAAAAAAAGAACAATAATGGCAACAAAGGGACCAACAGCTAATGTTCAGATGCTTTTGATCTACTAAAGGTTTTTATATTACCTTGAGTTCTAAAACAGATGTTGCTGAGACCCTGACTGTTTCTCATTAACACTGACAGCAGTTCCATGAGACCCTAATTAATATCTGTACCATTCACACTTAGTGCTAATTACAGCTAATATTTAATTAAGAGCACTGAGCTTTTATATGATTTCTTACCAGCACCTTCGAACATTTCACTTCAGTACTGCCATAAAATGGCATACATACAATGAAAATTCAGGCACCTTAACACTGTTGAGAGTCTTCTACCTCAGTCATTAGATTTGCTAAACTTAGATTTTGATTCCCTTATTAAAGTGGCACCAGCCAAAAGTAAGGAAATAGTGAAGGGTCAGCATATAAATAACCCCTATATATTCAGGGAGAAGTGGAAATTTGGCACGCCAGGTATCAGCCCAGGTGTTATTCTTTCATTGAACTTATTTTTGTTTTAATTAAAAAAATATAGTTGTCCACTGTAAGATAAAGAAATTATATGTGTGGGTGTGTATGTACATATACACATTCTGTTGTAAACCAGGAATTTACAATTATGCAGATCATGATAATAATGCTGAGATGTTCTGATTTTAAAAGCAGCGACTGCACATGCCATTACAAGTGGCAGGTTTTTTAGTTTTAAAATTTAGTCTAAATAATCTCTATATTTTGGATCCATAATGAGTATATGCATATTCAAAGCACATAACATTACCATAATGCATTAGCATGTCCCATACGATTAAACACATTCTGTAATATTAAGATACGTAACATACAAATTGGTTACCGTTTAAGATGTGAATTCATATTAAGGTTAACACAGTGGAAACTAACAGATCCTTACTTATACTGTTGTGAAATGTGAATGCCAAATCTAGACTACACAAAACTGATCTAAATTTGAATGGGACTTTGTGAATCTCAAGTTATCCTCCAGCCCCACAGCATATTAACAGGGTATTTTAAAATGATATTTTAATGAGAGTATTGAAAACAAAATGAAACTGAAAAATGGAATCTACTAAGTTATTTTTTAAAGGTATGAAATGTTCCTTAAAGTGACAGGAAACTCCATTCTTAATTTAGACCATGATCTTAGGCACTGGAGCAGCCTCAAAACAGTGGGTGACAGTACACAGGCAATGTGGAACTCTAACTAGGCACAAGAGGGTAGACAGAAGTTATAGTTTCAGACTTAACTCTGAATCTCTTTACTTTTATATAAGTTTAAATGACCCCTTAATGTTCATTTTTTTGTGTGTGGTTGAATAAAGTAGTAGTTGGCAGCTGAAAGAAGAACAAAGGAAGGCAGACAGTCAGGCTCTGCTAAATGTTTTGGCCTGAAATCTAATGAAAACCACATTTCAGCTCCAAAATATGCTTTACGTGGCAGTGTATAAAATCCAGTTTATTGCTTTCTACTTAAATGCTGAGCTATACCAGAACAAAAAAATGCCTTAGTATGATATAGGCAAGTGAAGGCTTTCTAAAATCCCATAGATTATTATACTTAAAACACAAAAGATCCGAATTTTAAAACATTCCTATTGAGTATCTCAAATCTCCACACTCTTTTTCATCACTCTCTCTTCAGCTCTGAAAGGCTTTTATAATTAAAAAATGCATGAAAAATGACAAAACATAATAAAGCAAGCTTGTCATGTTTATACACAAAAGAAGAAGAGCAAAGAAAATATTACTTATTCAGTGTTTCTTTTTAAACACATATTCACAACATAAAACTGTATTTATTCACTAAAAACCTTTAAGGTTTCCCACATTTTAAAGTCTAACTAACGGTTTATTGTTTGTTTTATTCTATTTTAGTTTTATTGTGTTCTGTTTCTTTGGCAAGAGATATTTCACATCCAGAGAAAGCCTCTCATACTATAGTTAAATGAGCCAAACTGCATCATATCCTCAGGGCATGGAAACAAAGAAGAAAAATGCAAAATTACTCTGTAAACCTGCTGGTTATAAGAACGGCTCAGTTAGACATATCAAGCACAGCAGACACACATAATCACTGCTGTAGCTCGCCTGGCAGAATGACTTAAGCAACAAAATATGTGTTAGAAGAGGTTTTCATGCAGTGGTACAGTTGAATAAAAGAAATGCCCTTGCTTGACTAAAATCAGAGTTTCAAGTGAAAATAAAGTGCAAATACCTGCTGTACCATCCTGCTCTCTTTATCCTCCATAAACTTAGCAGCTGCTCTAGTCCCAGGCCATGCAGCATCTGCCCAAAGCAAGCATCAATTATGGATGAGGGCGTGTGAGCTGTGTAATGTGTGTATGAGTGTGGATGATAGGGGTGTTGAAGGAGGGGGAGCTAATGCAAGCCTTACTGACCTCCCACTCAACATCTGACTGCTCCCAAAACCTAATCCAGATGGGACTCTTTCAGTTTGCTAGGCCTCGCCCCATCAATCACAGCAGGCCACTCCTCTGTCTCCGGCTACTAGTTATAGAGTGCACCACTGAGCAGATGATTACACACAGAAGAAGAAAAAACACAGCTTGACTACATTAATAGCTGTTTAAAAAACATTAGAAATGCTACGTTGTAAGTTGTCGCAAGCTGAACATTTTCATTTTTAAAATAAGATGATTGTATTCTAAGTTATGGAAAACCCTAAACCTCCAGTACTTTGGTTTTTTGACAACTGCAGTTTACAGTAGAGAGAGAGAGAGAGAGAGAGAGAGAGAGTCTAATCTTTCCTACAATTTGAAAAGTTAACAGCAATAAAAATTGTGTTTTAAAGTTGCTTAATACCCATAGCAAACTTAGGCAATAAAAAAAGCCACTGTCTATTTTACATTAAATTTACTTTACCCTTTCTTTATAATTGAAATTATTTTGCCATCTTTATTTTGTGGTATCCCTCCTGCCCATCAAGGGAAATATTTCAGAAATGCTTCCAAGCTTTACTTTTGTGCGGCAGTTTAAGCAAGCTAATGCTTCCCTATTAAAGGAACTTGTCTAGATTCTCGAGAGGTAGTCTCAGAAATGATTAAATTTCTAATTAAAATCACATAATAGAGAAGAAGGCTAAGACAACACAAAGAGCCCCAAAGAATTCAACTTTACTGCCAATCTGTCATGGGCTGTCACCGGATAGAAGAAGTTAGAGGCAGGACTGAAATGCAACAGGTGAGTTTTTATTTACAAATGTCCCAAATCCCCAGAAAAAAAATCTGGATAAACAGTATTAACTGTATTGTTAAACTTACATTCCAACTCAAATACACTAGGTTTCTTTAACAATGCAGGATAATTCTTATAGATTTGCTGCTAGCACTTTCTAGTTAAGGATAATAAAAACAGCTGTTTCAGGCTTTTCCACAGGGAATCAGACATCCAGCCACATTGGACCAATTGACTAACACTGCAAGCTTTCTCTCTTGCCGTTTAATCATCTGACTGGGACACTTGACTTGGACCATTTGACTTCTCAACCAAATTCAGACACAGAAAATTCTGTAACTTCCTCCTGTTCTTGGAAGGTAACTGCAAAGCCAGTTCTGCCTCATATTTCACTTAAAAACAAACTTTTTCCCAAGTAAGGGTGTTCCCAAAAGGAAAGCATGAAAGGGGGAAAAGAACAGTTTTTCTTGGACAGAATCAGAGTGAGAGAGAGAGAGAGAAGAAAAGAGCAGGGGTTAGCTCAGGGATTTGTATTATTTCCTTGAGTGATGGTAGGATCTCTTTTCTCCAGCAAACAACCTCATGCACAAGAGACAAATATATTCCCAGTGTCCTCTTCATATGCACCATATTGAACCCTGATAAAAGTCTGAATCCCAGCTACCAATATATGTCCAATTAGTAAATGAATTAGTGCCACTGTCCAGGACCATTTTATTAGCACAACCATCTTGTGTGTGTGTATATGGGGTACAGCCATACAGCAATGGTCAACAGCAAACAGGGATTGTTTTTCCAGGACACAGTACCAGAGATTCAGCTGTTCTCTCCCTAGGGTGGCACCTTTATGTTACTGGTGAATTTTCATATTTTTCTTTTAGATATGCTTTTTTTACTAGATATGCTTTTCAGCTAGTAAAAAGTAAGGTATGTACCTCTCTCCAATTTGGCTATGTTAAACTCCATGACCCACCTCAGTGTTAAGGGTGCTTGGGAAATCAGAGTGGAATGGAAATCTGAAGCATTATATAATCTCTGAAAGTATATTTCCTATACCCACCATGATGATGGTATCTCTTCAGTTCTTTCTTTTGCTATGTGATCATCTGTCCATGGACACATGATACAAATAAAGCTCAACAAGTGAATTCTCTTTTCAAGTGATTTAGTAACCCAGCAATAAATTTAAACATATGGGGCCAGATCCTGCAGTGCTTCACTGGCACAAAGTGGCTGTGAAGTTGCCCTATATAGGAAGGCCAAAGAGTTATATAGGAAGGCCAAGGTGTGGGGAAGGAGAGGCCATGTCCACAGAGTGTTGTGCTCTGGTGATTCCTAACTAGCATAACCACTCTTAGGGGCTATGCTAAACTAGCTCCGTAAGGGCAGTCCTGTGACTATTCTAAAGTTGTGCTGGCAGCCAAATCAGTCCCTGGCAGCCCATAAAATCGGGAGTACAATGGGTTTATTGGCTACTTTTGCACCCTTTCCATCTCTCAGGTTTTGTATCAGAGCAAGTCCAGACCAGAGTAATGGGTCTGCTGTAATCTGGCTCCAGTCTTGCAACTCAGCTTATGTCTCCTCTTCACTTCTTCTGTTGGAAGGGCAAACCTCAGACTAGTGCTGCCCTACATTTTAGGTTTTAAAAAGTACCAGATCTCTTGAGCCTCAGTCATGGGGTTTTTTTTTAACCCACAAAACTACACTTTCACTTAAACATTATAGTGGTAGTTTCACCTCACTAAACAGATCCTCCCAAACTGTCTTTTTGATATATTTTGATATGTGGATAAAAAGGAATAGTGAATGGTGTTTACAAGTTTGAGATAATTGCTTTAAAGAAGAGAACTAAAAGAAGAGGCTGGACATTTTTTACACAAAAGAAAGCAGAGCCTATCATGTAAAATTTCATATCTGTACCGAGGTAAAGTTAATATAAATATGGGAAATATACATGCTTAATACTGACCTTATTCTGAATGTAAGTTCATTATACGGATCAGTCCAAACATAAAATAAAACAGATATTAGTAAAACCGCTTTGTCCCCATTCCTGCTTCTTAGCTCTGAAGCAAACTTCAGATTAGCTTATGCCAATCCAGAAATAAAAGGAGGAAAGCTTTCCTGATGTTAATCAAAAACTCTCTTCCCCACTCTCCACATTTGCAGAAGGCAAATTAAATAAATAAATAAATAAATAAAGTCTCTCTTTCCTGGAAGATAAATTGGACCAATTAACTAATTAATGGACAGACATTAAGTAATTAATCATCACAACACTCCAAGAAATAGGAGGGTAAGTATTATTATCTATATTTGACAGGAGCAGCACAGATGTAAGGGCATTTGCGGCACTACCTTCAGAGCTGGGTAGCCAGATAGCAGCAGCTGCTGGCCAGGGCATTCATGTTGTTTGCAGCACAGAAGGACTCTTTTTTTAAATCCCGCTCCGATCCCACCCCACAATACCCACTCTATTTTTATGTTGCTCCTGATCTTATGGTAGCGGGCCCTGTGGTACCCACGGGATCCCAGTTTCTTCACACACCACCAGAGAACCTCTTGCGCCCCTCCCAGTTTGCACACCACTGGGGTGAAGGTAGGCCTCATTTACATAGTGAGGATCATGTTCCTCGGTCATAGCAGGGAATGAGCATGAAAGGGGCTCTAGACTTACCACAGCTCAGCGTAAAAGGCTTCACCTAGCACTTGATGTGATTCGCATCCGCATGCAGCCTCCACTCACAGATATGCTAGAGCACACTGCACAGGGACCATGCAGTATCCACCCAGACCAAATGCGTGCTCTTGGCTAACATCACATAGCTAAAGCAACCAGTATTTGTGTGTGAAACAAAACAAAGTGGGTTTTAAGTGGGAAGAATTCACCCTCTTTTCCTCAAGAAAAAAAAATCATGCAGTTACCACTCATGGTGGTAAAGGACCAATGGTTTGATCTAAGTGCTGCGTAATCTTGCTCAGAAAAGATTGGTCAGTGCCCTTCTCCCCTAACTTGTACAACCGCTGGCACTCAAATGTAATGGTCATGTTAAAACGTGCCAGGTTGTCCGACGGTTTTACGTGTGCGAGAGGAATTTTCAAGATCTGAACTGCATAGTCAAAGAACTGCATAGTCAAAGAACTACAATCTACAATGTAAATAATTTTAGTAAGCTTTATGTAACAGAAGTTACTTAATTTTTTGTCTTTAACTCCTCTGGGCTTGTTTCTGTGGAGAGTAGAATTCCCTCTGAAGTCAATGGATTGAGCAGGGCTCAGGAGTAACCCCTTGAAATCAGGAAAAGATGCAAATGATTCATCTGGGTGATTCATTTCCATAGGCACAATAATTGCCAGATGTGTGGCTTCAACAAAGCAGAGTACCTTCAAAGTTAACTCATAATTTCCCACGGTCTTTCAAAGTACACATTATTTTTCATACCACGTACAATTATTTTGCCCAGCAAGATCCGAATGGCAAGAAAAGGGACGAGGTACTCTATGAAGCCCGCTTGCTGCCCTCAAGGAACTTCTCTCAATTCTTTAACATGGATCTGGCAGGCTACTTTAACACACTAAATAGCAATTTTTTTTTTGCTTTTATCTATAATCACAGAGTCAAGAAACTGGCATCCTATACACTGCATATGAGTCCACAGCTGTTCTATAAACTGAGAGCTGTAATGTCAACAGTGACACGTCTTACTCAATCATCTGCCACATTTACTCACTAGATTTTATAGGTGTAGAAAGGACACTTCATTGAACATACTTACCCACATACAGAACTAGGATTTACTTTTAACTCTCCTTTAATTTCCATCACATCTGTAAACCAACAGTGAACACCAGTTAACTGCATGTTAACTTTCTAGTTCTCTCTGTACTCTGTTGCACTAAAGTTTCACTCCTCCTGTACATTGCTATACTGAAAACGACACACACATCTTAGAGTTGAATCACAGTAGATATAATACACTTTTGCTCATTTTATTCCTCCACATGAGGTCTAAGGCCCCAGTTCTGCAAAGACTTACATATGTCTTTACACAATGACTACTTAAGGTGAAGCATGTGGACAGGTCTTTGGAGGATGATGGCCTGAGTGTCTGGGATGGCATGTCTAGTTAATTCACCTAACTGTTCAAGGATTGACATTTGCAATATTTACAAAGGGTGCAGAGTAGAAAAAAAGAGACTAACTGGGTAAATACAAATTAAATCCAGTTAAAATGTATGTATCCGAATTTGACAGACTTGTCATGAAAGTAAAGAAGGAAGTGTTATTTATTCCATAGGCGCCGACTCCATGGGTGCTCCAGGGCTGGAGCACCCCATAGGGAAAAATTAGCAGGTGCTCCATACCCACCAGCAGCCAAGCTCCCCCCTCTTTGCCTCCTTCTCCCCACCCCTGAGTGCACCACGTTCCCGCTCCTCCCTCTCCATCCCAGCGCTTCCTGCCCCCCCCCACCCCCGCCACCTAATGGCTGTTTGGCAGCACCTAGGACTTTCCGGGAGGGAGGGGGAGGAGCAGGGACGCAGCGCGCTCACGGGAGGAGGCAGAGAAGAGGCAGGCAGGGACGGGGTCTTGGGTGTAATGGGGGTGGGAAGGGGGCTGGGGTGGGAAAAGGCTGGGTGGGGCGGGGACTTTGGGGAAGGGGTGGAATGGGGGTGGGGCGAGGAAAGTGCAGAGGCAGGAAGAGGTGGGGCAGGGGCGGGTGGTCGAGCACCCACCAGGCAAAGGGGAAGTCGGCGCCTATGATTTACTCCTTCTCATAACACAAGAACTAAGGGTCACCAAATTAAGTTAATAGGCAGCAGGTTTAAAACAAACAAAAGGAAATATTTTTTCACAAAATGCACAGTCAACCTGTGGAATGCCTTGCCGGGGGATGTTCGGAAGGCCAAGACCATAACAGGGTTAAAAAAAGAACTAGATAAGTTCATGGAGGATAGGTCCATCAATGGCTATTAGCCAAGATGGACAGTCATAGTATCCCTAGCCTCTGTTTGCCAGAAGCTGGGAATGGGCAACAGGGGATGGATCACTTGATGATTACCTGTTCTGTTCATTCCCTCTGGGGTACCTGGCTTTGGCCACTGTCGGAAGACAGGATACTGGGCTAGATGGACCTTTGGTCTGACCCAGTATGGCCGTTCTAATGTAGGTTATTCACTAACAAATACTTGCAATAAAGTTGAAATAATACAATTTAAATTCTGTTCCAGGTAGACCCTAGCATCTGTTATAATTTTCCCTGAAAATAACTTATTGGATGGCTCAGGGGATCGTGAGGACAATACTAATTTCTTGTTTTTACCGGCAGCTCTGTCAATTCAAAAAGGCTGAGATTAACAGTTAAGCTGTTCCCAATTCACAGTTGTTAACTGTCCGACATTAGATTAAATGAATGTTTTCTTATAGACAAATTTCATTGCATCACAAAATACACCATCATAATGGCCAACTTTGTTAGCAGTATCAACACAGAGGCCAATGGATGAACATAGATACTTACGAGTAGTTTACTCATGCTGTACTTGTTCTGTAGACACAGTATTTTAAACTTTTGCCAATCTGTTACTTTTCACGTACACAAAATTCTCCTAGTTAAAAATACCCAAGGAATATGGGTGTTGCCAGTTTCACAGATGGGCAACTAAATGATGAGAAGCATGGTAAGTCTTCTGTATGAGAAGAGAGTGAAAAGATTGCACCTGCTTAAATCAGAAATGAGATGAATAAGGGACGATATGATAGAGATAACACACAACTATGAACACAAAGTAAATTGGGCACTGCTAGTTAACCTCTCTCATAATACCAAAAGAAGGGGGCATTTGCTTAAATTTAAAAATGATAAAAGGAAATACTATTTTACACAATGCATAATGAACCTGTAAAACTCACTGACATAAGACAGCACCCAGGCCAAGAGTTTAGTAGATTTTTTTTAAAAGATTATACAAAGGGTTATTTGAACATCTGCAGTTAAAATAGAAAGAATAAATTATAGATGCAGATCATATAAAACCTATGTTTAACGAATGTTAGGGTTACAGAATCAAGCACTTTCAAGTTAGGATATTCAAAAAGTAATGCTGCCCAGGCAACCTTAATTCAGGTCTCTGAGGATTCATCTCCACAGGGATAAAAGCCCACGATCAGCTGACTCAGGCTCATGGGTTTTGGGCTGTGAAGCTAAAAATTTCTGTGTAGACCACTCCATACGGCTAAATGCAGTGCCTTGCATAATGACAGGTTTCAGAGTAACAGCCGTGTTAGTCTGTATTCGTAAAAAGAAAAGGAGTACTTGTGGCACCTTAGAGACTAACCAATTTATTTGAGCATAAGCTTTCGTGAGCTACAGCTCACTTCATCGGATGCGCTGTAGCTCACGAAAGCTTATGCTCAAATAAATTGGTTAGTCTCTAAGGTGCCACAAGTACTCCTTTTTTTTTTGTGTAGACCAGAGGTTCTCAAACTGCGTGGTGCGCCTTCCTCGGGGGGCATGGAATGTATTCTGTGGGGCATGAGAAGCTTTAGGGGGGAAAAAAACTTATTGCGCACATTCAGAGCAGGGCGGCCAGAGAACAGCAGTTGCTGGCCGGGCACCCAGAGGTGGAGGGTGCGTAAACTACTACAGACACAAAGAAGCGGGGGCATGATCAAATAAGTTTAAGAACCACTGTGTAGATGTTTGGGTTTGGGTTGCAGCCCGAGCTCTGGGACCCTGTGATGGGGTATCTGCCCCACACTGGACTAGAAAGGGTTAACCTCAGACGGGAGTAGTGGAGGCGAGTCCTTCGTGTTGCCCAGGCAGGCTGTGTGAGGCACAGTCAATAGGAGAGAGGCTGCAAGGAGCAGCCAATCAGGGCTCAGCAAGTTCACATAAAAGGAGCTGCAGGGCAAAGCTGAGAGCAATTGCTACTGGGAGCCCAAGGGGTGAGGACTGTGTCTCTCACAGGCTGAAAGAAAGCTAGCACCACAGAGAGGTCAGTTGCTGGCAGGGACCAGGGGAGCAAGAGAGAACTCCTGGCAGTCTGCAGAGACTGGGCAGCTGAGTGCCTTGAGGCACGAAGAGGACGCTGCGGTTCCTGACACTGCGAGAGGGGCTGCAGGCAGGTGCAGAGATGGAGCAACTGTGTGTAAATCGCGCATAGGGAGCATTGGCCTTGAGCTAATCCCCAGAGTGACCAAAAGGAGGCGCCAGTCCGGCAGTGAGTGATGAGCCCCGTGACAGACCCTTCACTCTCACGGAGTCCCAGCATCAGGCTCCAGCCTGAGTTCAAATGTCTACACAGCAGTTTTTCAGCCCAGGAGCCTAAGATCCGCGAGCCAGAATGAGCTGACCTGGGCCAGCCAGGGGATTTTTATCCCCGCTGTAGACATACCGTGTGTGCCTAGATTATGATAGTCTTTAATTATATGATCCCATACTATTTTTTCCATATGACAGACAGTCTTCATGGAAAAGCTAGTTATTCTGTATTTCTTTTTATCTTCATCATTCAGTATGTGGCCCAACCGCTTATTTACCACTCCACATCCACACCCTGCACAGGCAACCTTAATTCTGGCACTTGTTACCTTTTGAATGCTTGATGTTGCAACAAAATAGTCTTTTAATGTCATATTGTGTGTGTGTGTGTGTGTGTATATATGTATGTGTATATAAACACTCATGCTTTTAAAAAGAAATAAGTTAATGGAGGTTAGAAAAAAATGTCTCATATGGGCAGGTTATTGTATAATTGTCCACTAGGATAGGTTCTTACAAGTAAGGCACCTTTCTCCTGTCTTTCCCATTATCAATATTGCCATTTGAAAACAGCGTTTTCAAACACCTTAATCACTTAGAACCAAATCCTGGCCACATTTAAATCAAAGATAAAACTCCCATTGATTTCAATGAACCTGTTAAGTATCACTTTCTAATAACACTAGAGATCTGCTGATGTTGATAGGGTAGGGTTTATTCAGCTCTCTTGCTTATGTCCAAAGTCAATTTACGACCTGTTATTCTTACCAGTAATTTTGTTTAAATAGCCTTTGTCTGCAATAATACAGCACGTTTTAAAAAATAAATTAAAACAGAGAGCCTTGTGCCCAGATTTGCAAGGGTGTTTAGGCATTGCTCTACTCACCAATGCAAGGTCTAAAGACCAGATTTTGAAAGTTATTTAGGTACCTAAAGAAGTCGAAGATAGACATCTAATGGGATTTTCAAAAGTAGTTAGGCTCCCACTGGGAGTTAAGCACTTAAAATCTGGTCCTTAGTGTCTTTTTTGTTGACAGTTCTTAGTATGGACTGATTTAGTTAATGGATATACGGCTTCGTATGTGATGAATTAATAATCCCAGCTATCCCATGAACAATTTCTGTTTTAATAATTATTTAACAAAAAAAGAGAGAGAGAAAAAATCTTGTGGCTCTGCTAACAACATTAGAAGCCAGAGTGCAAAAAGGAAACCTGAATATTTTGATGATTAGCGCATGCGCACGCACACAGACACAGAGGCCCTGTTCTGGGGTGAGCCTAACTTTAAGCATGAGTTTCCCCATTAAACTTAATTGAATTTTGTAGGGATTAAAAGTTAGTAATGAAACCAAGGTATTGCTGGATTGTGGCCATGGTACCTGAATGGGTCCAGCTGCAGGATAAAGTCATATATTCTCCTGACCAACACAGGGATTTTATAAGTCATGTTGGCCATTTTAGTTTTGGTGTTACTATTGCAATTAATACAGGACTTTGAAATGTAATTCAGACCAAAAGCAGTTTTGTTTCACTGGAAACTAACAAAAATGTTTTTTTTAAAAAAACCTTTAAAAACCCCTCACCAGAATTCAATTAAAAATAATTGTCAATGGTGCACAAGTATCACCTCCAAAAACCTATTCCAAACCATTATTTTGGATACAAATGTAAATAAGCACAGTAGCTTCACCAGACTGCCTAACAGACATTAGAGAGATGAGGTGGGGTGAGGAAATATCTTTACTGGATCAACTTCTGTTGGCGAAAGAGACAAGTTTTTGAGGTACACAAAAGCCTTTCTGTCCCGAAGTCGAGTTCTGTATAATTTGAAAACTTGTCTCTCACCAACAGGAGTTGGTTCAATAAAAAAATATTTCCTAACCCACCTCGTCTCTCTAATATCCCGGGACCAACATGGTTACAACACTACAAAAAAAAAACAAAAACAGACAGTCTACTTTACAAAAACTCCACCAAATTTACCATACTTCAATGCATTTATCTCAGGACATTCTGCTCCAGGGTAACTCGAGATTAGAAGGGCAGTGAGTGTTGCATGTCAGGAATTAAGGGCAATAGTAAGGCTAGAAGGGCCCACTGGCATAGCATCTCTATGTTTCTTGCTTCTCTCTAGCCAGAGTAATCCCTCAGTAACAAACCCTGATTTACTCTCAAAAAGCAACAATGGCAAAAGGTTGTGTTTTTTTCTCAGCCTTCACGACACTTAACCTATGCTGGATCATTTCGGAGAGTCAGCAGCACAAAGAACCACAAAAACAAAGAATCCCTACACAGTTCACTCATGATGTAGGTGAGACAGGTTCAGGCTTAAGTGGAACCAGTGGGGCAGATCTACTTGTAATCCCATCTGTTCAGACGTGCAACCCTCTAGACACTAATAAGATAAATGAGCAAACTCTGCTGGTGTGATTTTTCACCATACCACACTTCATTGGGTCCCCTTCAGTCTTAATGAATATGAATAATACTTGGTATAAAATGAAGACATGCCAATCTCTCTGTCCATGTGAGAATGCTATTCAGAGACATCAATCCTTTAGATTGCAGGTTGCAATTTTATGATGATTTTTTTTAAAGGTTGTATAATTAAAATGGAATTCACTGTGGCTGGTAACCTCCATGAAGATCTACTACTATGTTATTGTTCATAGAGGAGATTGCACACAGCACTCTCATTGTGAATGACCTACTATTTCCTAAGTGAACTGTTTGTGTACTGTGTTGTAATGGAGAGTACATGGTAATTAGCACATTACCTAAGCAATTAAATCTCTTCGTTTTGGCATCACATGCAGATAAAAATCTGTGATCTAATAAATATAAGGGAGAGAACCTTTTAAAAATGGGGATACTCATCATTTCTAGTAAGCATCTTCCCTCAAAGGATGTTTGAACATAGATTTCACTGGCACCTACATGAGCGTCTTCATTTTCATATCTAAAAATAGCTATAGCTCAACTTCTGTATAGCAGTTGCACTTAAAAAGCTTTTACTAGTCTGTGTAATATTGCTGGTTCTGCTGGTATTAGCCATTTTAAGTACTCAGAATAACTCTCAAACCAGTAAAGTAATCTTTCAAAATGGACAACACTTTTAAAAATGTGGACCCCCCCCCAACATGTTGACCAAGTATACTGGCGCTCTTGTGAATTCAAGGTTGTCATAAATATAAAGGGAAGGGTAACAACCTTCCTGTATACAGTACTATAAAATCCCTCCTGGCCAGAGGCACAAAATCCTTTTACCTGTAAAGGGTTAAGAAGCTCAGGTAACCTGGCTGGCACCTGACCAAAAGGACCAATAAGGGGACAAGATACTTTCAAATCTGGGGGTGGGGGGGAGGTTTTGGTCTGTCTGTTCTGTGTGCTTGTCAGACACAGATCAAAGAAGCAAGCAATCCAACTTCATTAGAATCAGTAAGTACTAGCAAGGGAATGCAGTAGCTTATTTTTGTTTTAGCTTGTGATTTTCTCTGTGCTGAGAGGGAGGTTTTCTTTTTGTAACTTTAAAGTTTGGCCCAGAGGGAAATCCTCTGTGTTTTTGAATCTGATTGCCCTGTAAGATTATCTTCCATTCTAATTTTACAGAGGTGCTTCTTTTACCTTTTTTCTTTCTAATAAAGTTCTGTTTCTTTTAGAATCTGATTGGGGTTTTTTTTAGTTTCTTAAAAAAAACGAAGGTTGGTCTGTGCTCATCTTGTTTATTCTCAAGCCTCCCCAGGATACGGGGTGTGGGGGCTTGGGGAGATATTAGGGGGAGTAGGAACGCCAAGTGGTCCTTTCCCTGAGGTTGTCTAAATCACTTGGTGGTGGCAGCATTACCTAATCCGAGGTACAAGGGAGAATTTGTGCCTTGGGGAGTTTTTAACCTAAGCTGGTAGAAATAAGCTTAGAGGGTCTTTCATGCAGATCCCTAGAGTTCAGAGTGAGAAGGGAACCCTGACAAGGGTTTATCCACAATAACTTTACCTATTGATTGCAAGGCACAAAGAGTCAGGATTATGACTTGAATAGAGTTTTGATTAGAACTAGTCTGCAGTTATTCCTATGGAATCCAGCATTACTTTGTAATATCAGTAATTGAATCATTCTAATTTTTCCCCCTGCTGAAATTGCCCTGAAAAAATCCAGAAATCCAGTAATGGCTTGGGCGGTCTTCACTTTTATACTGTGTGTGAACTCAAATCATTCAGTGTCCATCTCTCTTTTTTATTGAATTAAATTTTAGTTTTCCAATACTTTTGTTGCCTGTGATTGAACATAGATGACCTGATTTGAGATGACCACATTGTACAGCACTGCTTTCTTGTTTGTACTGGCAAGGGCAGCATTCACTTTTTGGCACTGTGCTGAAATTATGGAACATCATGTCTGATGCTATTTACTTTCTAAGATTAAAATGACTATCAAAATATCATTGGGCACAGGGAACTGAGAGATTGGCTTCCTGCCTCAGCTACACTTTGTTATACTTGTTTATCACTGTGATCATTTGTGTACTTCAGTTAATGTTTATGTTAAGATGATTTTATAGCTTTTATGAATAACTATTTGTTTCAACAATGTTTGCTGTTAGCAAAATAAACCACAACGCTAAACTGAAGAGCAGCTTTGCTCACTGCTTTTGCTGAGGCAACAGGCACTCACACTTACTGATCCAATGCTGCTTTTAAATCCAGGTTTTCTACACACTGTCAAAATATCATGAAGGACTCCAAATAGAGAACAATCAATTTAAAGAGTGAATCTCTTGTTATAAGGAAGTGAAGAGAAACTCTTGAATTGCTTCAGTGTAACTGAAAAGACTTTTACTCTACCATACTGCTTGGTGAGGTCCACTGTGTTTATCTCCTACAAATGCTGCTATTATTACAGGTAGCAACATAGTGTGGTAGACAGGGCATAGTAATGGGAGTCAGGGGACCTGGGTCCTTTTTTCACCTCTGCTAGAGATGTGTTTTTGTGACCTTTGGGAAGTCATTTTACCACTCTGTGCCTTAGTTTCCTCATCTGTAAAATAGTGATAATGATACATTTACTGTTCTTTTTAAAAATTGAAAGTGTAAAGAGCTGCATTCAAGGGAATTATTTCTTCCATCACTTCTTCTCTAGAACTACTGCTGTAGGGCTTACACCCTCTTCATGAAGTCAAAAACTCACAAAACACAATTACTATAGCAAACTGTTATGTAAAAGAGGGGCTTACATGACACAGGTAACATACACGCTGCTGCTTTGAGATATATGTGAGTTTAAAACAAAATGAATCATGGGACTATGCACAAGAAATTGCACCTATCTTATTTCTAACTTTCATGTTCTTAAAAATGCATCTGTAAAATTACTGCTCAAAACAATTTCATGTGGCATTTAATACATAGCACAGAGGAAGATTTTATTTGGAAGGAAGTATATTCAGAATATTGTTTTAAATTTACAACTGTGTAATAAACACTGCCACTTACTTCCAATTGTATTAACTTAGCCTCGAATACTGTACTTAATTTTTTACCTCATGCACACATTCTTTTTTGTTTCCAGAACAAGATAGCACTGAGAAAAAAAATTCAAACACATGCAGTTTCTTAAAACTAAACATTCTTAACAACATCAATATCCAAACCTTAGTTTTTACATGTTGATAGTCTATAGTCACTTATTTTGGGAAGGCAGAGTAGTAGTTTTTAAAAACTTGCTTTAAAACTTGTGAAATCAACTGTCTAGTATTTAAACTGGAACAGTTGCACTTCAAATGAAATAAACTATCTGAAAATAACTTTAGATAGTTCAGTATTTGCTAAGTGTGCAGCTAATCAGATAGAGAACATTGCAATAGCTTTAGTATTCAGGCAGCTTCTAGTTGCAAAAGAAATTCAGATTAGATACAGCTATATAAAATTGATCGCTGCTAGGTATTCAATCAGAAAAAGTGATTCTTTTAAATATTACAATCACATGTTACGGTACATCACTCGTGTCAAGTTAAATTTAATCATATCAGCATACTTAAAGAAAAATCCTGAATACCTGCTCATATCCCCATGCCAGGAGGGCGTGCACGAGACTTTATGAAGTCTTTCCCTTTTAGTTAATATTCTGATGTCTGTATAGAACAATTCTGATATGCACTATATCCCACAACTAATCTATTGTATTGTCTTTTTTAATGTATGCTTGGCATAACTAACCTCATAGAGCAGAATGTGCACTGTCAATTACTTCTGTTCTTCTAAAGACTGCTCCAGTAAGGGATGAAATGGAACAATTCCCTTGAAGTAGAAAATAGGCATAATCTAGGTGCTGCTAATTTGCTTGGGAGAAAAGCAAAGTCATCCCCTTGCCCCTTGTTAAACCACCTACAAAAAGTACAGTAATTTATGCTTGCTAATGCCCAGAGTCTCGATTTGCCTTGAAAGACTTAGGCCTGGTCTACACTACACTGTTAGAGCGAAGTAAGTTGCTTTGCTGACCTAGTTGTGGCAGTGTCTTCACTTAAATTTGGCTCTCGCTGACATAAGTGCATTTCTACACCAATTTAGTAACACTATCTCTGTGAGCAGCATGAAGTCATGGTGGATGTAATTAGGTAGACACTGCATTGCTTACATTGACTGATATTGGCTTTCAGGAGCCATCCCACAATGCCCCACATGGACAACACAATCAATAGAAGCTCTCCTTGTGAGAGTGTGCACCACTGACACAAGGAGCCAAGTGTGCTTACACAAGCAATTTAATAACTGCAGTGGCTGTATACCGACATAAGTTAGGTCAACATAATTTTTAGAGTAGACATAGCTGTAGGTGTGTGAAGAGGATGTGCTGTATCTTATTTGCTGGAACAGACAAGATATTTGTGAAGTGTGATACAGAAATCAGTGTGTTCTACTGTAATAAACACACTTATTTCTGTACAGCGGAAGAGGGCTTGGGCAGAACAATACAAATTCACACTAATTTCTCTGCTACAATTTACAGCAAATCAGTCAAAGGTACATACTGTGGAGATGGCTAAAAAATGCTCAAAATTCTTGCAATTACAATGGAGATTTCTGTAGAATTCTACGGACTCTTCACACCCTCCTTGAAGGATTCTGAAGGAAAAGACGGACTGTCATGCTCATTATACACAGAGACCAACTTCAGGCAGGGAATAACTTGACTTCAATCCCAAAACCTCATGTTTTTACAGTCTCTACAGGCATCACCCCTTAACACCCCTTGTAGCTGCTATATCTGAAGTCAGGATGGGGTGGAGACATGGATGTGTGTTACAAATCCACTTTAAAGGAGTCTTAACCTACTTAAGAATCACTTTGTCTTAAATGGACGTAAACTTTGCATGGACTGAAGAGCCCCTGAAGACAGTGTCCAGGATATGGCCTAAGTCTAAAAGGGTGAAGTTTGACTAATGTTGTGCTCATCTGTAGTTATCGCTCCAAATCAATCTTCTTATTCTGCAGACCCCTTCACTGGCTCCCTAATCCTCACACTCATCACCTGCCTGCATCTCGCCTCTCATTTCATCTCTGACTCTCCAGGCACTCTTCCATATCCTCCCTCCTAATTGCTCCCTTTGTCTCCTCCTCCTCCACTCAACTTCACAGGCCTAATTCTCTACTGCTTGACACACTATACAGTCATTTATACCTGTGTCAAGTGAGTGCAAAGTGGATGAAGAATGCAAACAAATTGGAGTGGTAGCATTTTACACCCGCTATGAACAGGCATAAATGACTGCAGAAGATACAAGGCAATAGAGAACCAGGACCTGTGTCTTCTTTGGTCACGAATATCCTAGGAACTTTGATTCACAAGTGTTCAGTCTATTTTTGCCTCCCCTTTTTCATGTTCCAAAGGTCTTCTTTTAAATTCCACCTTAACTCCTAAAGGTCAGCTACTTAGCTGGTATACACTGTTATTGCTACATTGAAGACAATCTGGCCCTGTGGCTCTTGTAAAGCTTTCCTATGTTAATCTATTCATGAATGGTGGCTCCATATCTTTTGTACTGTTCTCACGCATCAGATCTGTCTGAGTTACTATTATCATAATTTATTTGTATTACCACAGCACCTAAGAGCCCTACTCATGAACCAGGACTCCACTTTACTAGGCACTGTACAAACACAGAAGACAGTTCCTGTGTCAAAGAGTTTAGGTTGCAAATTATTCTGGGCAGGGACCTTGGGTTGCTACAACCAGTTTAACTGAGAGTGAACAGCCTTTCTGTTGTGGGCCATTTTAATCCCTAGAAGGCCCAGGGTCAGAGGACTGGAAATATAGGTTAGAGCTGGGCACAGTTGAGACACAACCCCTTCTGAACAAACATAACAACAATAGCAGTTTGTTTTATTTATATTTATTGCCTTCCAAAATTGCAGGCAGCGAACAAATACTAGTACTAGCATTGAAAAATGACAGTAATCCATATTGCTAAAATCTTAAATCATCCACAGGAAATTAAACCAAACCAAATAAAACAAAAGCAAAGGAGAAGAAACTTTTGCATGAAGGAAATCTGAGAAGGTTAACTGGGGTCCTCAAATAAAAGTCAACAATTAGTAGTGTCTCCAATTAACAATGACAATATATATCCGAAACAAGTTTTTTGGTGCAATATATACAATTGTTTAGTGTCTTATTAAGAAGAAAATTCAAGGGCATCTTCCGAAACTAGCCATGGAAAATTGGTTTAAATTAGTTATTTTCTAATGAAAAAATTACCACCTGAAATATTCAAGGTACTATCTTAACTTCATTTTGGTCACACAGATTGAAAACTCAGCTGAATGACCAGATTTAGGGTCTACCTCACACTTTGGAAGCAAATAAATTTAAAACATCAACATGTGACTGATACAACACTGATACACTGCATCAATATAGTGTATCCAACAGAGAAGATACAATATTCTTCACACATGCTGAAAAAGAGGCTTAGCCTTGACTGCTCTATGGTCAGGACTGAGAGTGAGGATTTTAATCCTGGTTCTGAAACTATATCTGTGTTTTGGGGCAATTAAATAAATCTCTCTGCCTCAAGTTCCCAAGTCCATAAATGACATGCTAATGCATACCTAACTACCAGGGATGATTAGGATATGCCTGGTTTAAATGAAATGAGTGTCCACAGAACCTCTTCAATCAGTTTAAGTTAAACCAGTGCAACTTTCTGATTTTATAACACTTTTATTTCTCTAATCTGGATCAAAGATTTGTAAATAATCTGCATTATCCTTCTGTATAAGAGTGTATTTGTTTTCTGTCTGAATTAGCTGTGGCTCATCTATACTGGACTTCACATGCCATAATTTTGATATAAATATATAGTTATACAGTATGGCAGACTAATTAGCAATGTATTGTCTATAAACAATTAGCTGATAATTGGGGCTTAATAGTCAGTATTACGGTCCACTACAGATAACCATATTTGTAGTACAAGGTGTTTCAAATAACTTTTGAAATGTAATAACAGGAAAAGGCATGATTAATACAACTCTTAACCAATTCATTTGCAGCTATATTAGCTAAAAATATGTCACGGACTATTCAGTTACACACTAATTCCTATCTGGAAATAAGAATTCACATAGAAAGTAGATTCTACATAGGCTGGCAGGAATACAAAGATTTGCTTCCATAAATATGCAAATATTTGAAACAGAGAGAGAATATTTATGGCTGTGTAAACACGCCTAGCATATGTTTTTGGCAGGGTGCATTTGCATTATACCATATGCATTCAGGGGTCTATTCTCCAGTTGATGTGCAGGTGGTTTACATAGTTAACTCTCATTAAAATTAATTCCTGCACATCAGTAGCAAAAGATATATCAAAGTCCATAAATAATTATCTTGGACTAATATCTTTTTCCACTGCATAAGACAAAAGACCTCATTATTTCTCAGTAAATTAAATTCTGAGAGCTCTTCTCTGACATGGAGGATTGCCCTGCTACGTAACTTGAAAAAGTCCCCAGTGATCTTGGAAACACAGGAGTAATGGCAGATTTTTCAAGGCAGGTCTGAGGCACATATATGGAAGCCTAACAGCAGAAGAAAACACCAAGTTTAGAGTTGTAAGGTTTTACCCACAGAACAGCTTCACTATATTCAGAGGTTCAATATATTCAGCTTTGTGCATCTCGCTTCCAAATGTCAAAGCACTGAAAGAATTTGCGACATAAGTGGTGGCTTGGGTGGACTCATACAGGGCTGAATTTAATTCTTTAAGAGGTAATTACTATACTGTGAAGATACCTGTCTCAATGGATTGCTTCTTTTTGTTTTGTGTATCTATTTGTGTGTTTTAAAGAAATGTTTACATCTCAAACTCTAATTAGGGTTGCCAACTCTCTACTCGCACAAAACCGAACACCCTTGCTCCCCCACCCTGTCCCTCCTCCGACTCTTATCTGAGGCCCCACCCCCTGCTCACTCCACCCCCACCTCTGTTTTTCCCTCTCCCCACCCTCACTTGCTCATTTTCACCAGGCTGACTCAGGGGGTTGAGGTGCGGGAGGGGGTGAGGGCTGCGACTGGGGATGTGGGCTCTGGGGTGGGGCCAGAAATGAGAAGTTCAGAGAGCAGGAGGGTACTCTGGGCTGGAACTGTGGGGTTCAAAGGGCAGGAGGAGGATCAGGGCTGGGGCAGGGGGTTGGGGGGCAGGGGGGAGTGAGGGCTCCAGCCTGGGGTGTGGGCTCTGGGGTGGGGCAGGGGATGAGGGGTTTGGGGTACAGGAGAGTACTCTGGGCTGGGACTGAGAGGTTTGGAGGGGGATCAGGGCTGGGGCAGGGGGTTGGGGCATGGGGGGAGGAGGGGTTCAGGGCTGCAGGCTCCAGGCAGCACTTACCTCAAGCAGATTCCATAAGCAATGTCCCCTCTCCAGCTCCTACCCAGAGGCACAGCCAGGGGGCTCTGCGTGCTGCCCCGTCCGCAGGCACCACCTTGCAGCTCCCATTGGCCGTGCTTCCTAGCCAATAGGAGCTGCGGGGGCGACACTTGGGGTGGGGGAAGCATGCGGAGCCCTCCCTGGCTGCCCCTACGTGTAGGAGCCGGAGAGGGGACATGCTGGCTGCTTCCTGGGAGCCGCGTGGTGTGGAGGCTAGCAGGGAGCTTAAAAGCCCCGCTGTGTGGTGCCGCCAACCGGACAGTCAACTGCCCAGTCAGCGGTTCTGACCACAGCCACCAGGATCCCTTTCTACTGGGTGTTCCGATTGAAAAATGGACATCTGGTCACGCTAACTCTAATCTGTTGGACAAGCAGGGAACATTGTGGTGGAAGCAAGATTCCTCTGTAACAATTTATGAATATGGTGACCTAGTTACTGAGCTGTTTATTATGTTATTATGTTGGGTTAAATATTGGGATGTTAACTGTATGAATATATTCATTTTGTTTAATCCTGGGCTGTTGGGAAAAAAGGCAGCAAGCGGAACAATGACTAGAGATGGCCACCCACCTGCCAACACTTGCGGGCAGTGCAAAAGCCATTTGCTTTGATGTTCTACCTCTGATCCCCTGAGAAGCTCATGAGACTTCTGTGTCAAAGGGAGAAGGGTGTTCAAGCTTGTGAGCACAGGAAAAAGCAGGGTGACAGACACTTAAGAGAAATAGGCTGTCCCAGATAACAGAGGTTTGGGGTGAATGGAAAAGGGAGGTCTGCCTAGGGTCTCTTCCAAGCGATAGGACTCAGTTTGGTAAGACAGACATGCATATAGACTATTTGTTGTTTTAAAATCCTTTTTCTCTAATGTTATCCTTTGTTCTTATTGTTAAGATTAAATTGCACCTTGGTTTAAGAAGGCTGCCTAGTCACCAGTTAAATTCTCCCAAAGGCATGAACCACAAGGATCTGAATGAAGGGCTGTGTAAACACAGTCAATACACAGGGTGCTGTAGCTCAGGGTGTGGTCTAAGAGGGGGAAAACCATGTGATTCCTCCCCAGGAGAGGTAAAGGTATAAAGGCAGACACCTGAGGGGCACAAGAGACCACAAAAGGGACCTTCCTATGTTTCTAGGGAGAAATGAAATCTTGATTTCAAAAGAGAAGTAAAACTCTGGATGGCAGCGGGGAAAAAAAGTTAATAGTGAAAGGATTTCTTACCAGCTTTGTTTTGCTCAACAATATGAACAGCCAGCAAAAATGTACAGCTTTCTAAAGGAAGGGCGGGCAAAGCAAGAAGATGGTGACACTGCTCTTTTGGATTGAGATGATTTGGGGCATGCTGTTAACACATAGTAATCTAGATTCACTTCTGGTACTGGATCTGGCCTGAAAATTGAAGTGGAAAACCTAGACTAGCATAACGGTTTTGGACCACTTACAGTAAAGATATCTAAGTTTTGAAGGGCAGCTGCAATAATGGTTCAATATGCCATTGTGCAACTTCATGACAGCTTCAGAAGGTTGCACAGTCCCCCTACAAACCACTTGGTCCAAAATCAGAAACTGCTGCACGATTACAGAAGTTTCAAGTCACAGCTAGACAGTGTGTCATTCTTTTAGGTAATGAGGAAAGCATCTGTCTTTAAGGAGGAGGAGAAGCCAATCTGAAAGCCCCTGCCAATTTATTTTGGCTCCAGGAATCAGAGAAAGCTCTGCAACCTTCCATTATAGGAAGCCTGCAGCCTTACCACATGGCATGAATATTCTAAAACAATAATTGGGATATGAATAAAAAAAGGAGGCGGAATAAAGAGAGAGAGTGGTAAAAAAAGCTTATCCTTATCGTCAACATAAAGTAGGCAAAGGTGTTAAGATCACTAGCTTTCAAGTGAGGAGACACACCACCCACTACAAACAAGTTACTTAATAGGCCGTTTCTGCTTAACAGCTAAGAGAGCTCTCTTCACCCTGCTTCCATCCCATTACCACATTAGCCTGTATTAACAGTGAGCTCTCATCTGGTAATACATAGCACCTCTGCCTGTGGGTATTAACACATGATGCAAATGAAGATGTAAAGAGGAATCAGCTCATCAATCACAATCACAGAGGGACGCAGAGCAAGGCAAAAGGATTAGCACTTCAGCCCCACTCAGGTCTCTTTCCTATCAGCGCTCTAGTTTAATTAAACACCACCTCAAGTGCTTTGTTACCACTGAAAAGCTCAGTGTTGAAGGCTAGCTTTCTGTAATCTAAGTGCTGAAGTTAATTAGAAAAGAGTAAGAGAAAAATGTACATTAAAATTGGTGGGATTCCCCTAACAGAAGCGACCTATACCTTTGTAATAAAGATTTGCCTTTCTGTGGATTTAGAATAACATGTTAAATAGCCTTTATTAAGCTACAACCTTTAACTTTGAACCATGGGCATACCATTGTTTTTCTTAAGCAAGCCTACATTTAAATAAGTAGGCTTCCAAACCATTGTTCGAGTTTCACACGATCTAAACCAAAGGGTGTTTGACAAAACCTTTTCCCCGCTTCTCAATCATTACATTTTTTTTTTTAAATGTAACTTAACATATTGGATGCTTGTCTTCACATTTCCACAGATGAACACAAAAGCAGGTCGCTAGACTATGCTACGCAATGCTCATTACAAGGCTATCAAAAAGAAAATGTTTTTAAAACAAACAAAAATCTTAACTCAATACTACAAAACACATTGAAAAGCCTAACTCAAACAAAAATGCACTGGTAGCCTTAGAAACCAACAAAACAAAACTGCAGACACATTTACAACAATTTAAACCAAAATAATGTGTTTAAAAATAAGTTCTCTCCTTCACTTGCCTGCTGCGTGACCTGACTTCAGGCTTTTGTGGTTCCTCTGCGGAAGCCAATGATATCACTGACACCTGAAACAGAGCAGCACAGCTAGCTGCACTGCTATCAAGAGAAGCCAGGGACACATGGAACCTTGGATTTAACTGATAGAGTAACTGCTCTTCTAATTTTTAGTCTTGAAATGGAAATATATATGTCATACTCCAGTCAACACACATATTCTTTTGGGCTGAAATTCACCTCTATGCAGAGGCATGCTCAAGGCCTATGCACCACTGATATCTCACTTAGCTAACTGGGGTCGGGTCTAGTGGTGCACACTTCTACATAGGGATGAATTTCTACCTCTATGATTTGGGATCTTCCGCATCTCAAACAATACCTTCACCTTTAATGATAAAGCCTAGTTGTAGGTTTTAAAATCAAATCTATAATGTTATCCACTGATTGGCATTACAATTTATCCAGGCGGTGTATATACTAGAAAAAGGCCTGAAATATAACTTTTGTAACAACAGCCATTTGTAGAACTGTTACCATATCTTTTTAATTCCAGTGGGAACAACTGTTTTGGAACAAATGGTTATTTTCTTGCAGTATATGAAACCCAATCATTGCAGCATTCAGAATCCAAGAAACTTAACTTAAGTGATTTTCATTGATTTATGTTACTAGCAACTACAAGAAGTAAAGGAAAAGAACACAGTATAAGTAAGTAAGTAAAAGAATACAGCTTTTAAACCATATTATTTGGGTTTAAATTGTAAATGTCTCTGAAGAAGAATGTTTAAAGGCTCTCAGTATATTTTTGTTTATGAGTTAGGATAATAGACTTATTTTTTATTATTGATTTAGGTTCCTTTTTGTTTGTTTTTAACGTGATTTTTGACAGTGACTTTTTACATATGAAAGCACTATCATGATGCAAGTAGATAATTGATTGTACGTTCATAAAGCATCTTGTATCTCAAAAGATTCCCAACCTCTATATAAATGTTCCTCTCATCGTGTAGATGCATATATGGGCTGCCTCAGGTCCTAATGAAATAAGAAATTCCTGGGCTGGAACACAGCAAACATTTAACAGTGCACAGTAACACTAAACAAGAATTTATTTCAAGATGGGGGCGGGGGGTAGGGGAGCAACCACAAAATCCACCTGACATGGCATTAAGAATTTAGGTAGGAAAGAATGTAATTACTCACATTTGAATGTGGTTACATATTAGCCTCCCAACTCTTGCCAAAAAAAAAAGTGCCATTAGATTGTAAAATATGAGCACAAACAGTCAAAACCTCAGTTTTACACCTCTGCTGCAAGACAACACCTCTGGCAACAGAGTCTCATTCCCCTGCCCCAACACTGTGTGAGGGCACTGTTTTAGCAGAGATTCAGGGAGGAGACTTCTAATTACCAAGGGCCTGATTCTGCAAATACTTACACATGTGAGTGACAAATATGAGTAAAGTTATGTGTATATATGTTCCCAGAACTGGCCCTTAAAACTCCACCATCATAACCTATTGCACACTGGGTTTTCCTTTGGGTGGCAATCGGGGCGGTGACCCACTCCAGTACAACTACACCTGACGTTGCTTAGCTTGTGAAATCTGCTGAGACCGCAGCCTCTGGTGATACAGCTGCTGCATACATCATGCTGTGTGTTTGAGAAGTGTGCCAAGTATAAGTTCATTTCATTATGTGTGTTAAGGCTTCCCCTAGCCCCTTTTGTTACATTTGTGTAACAAACTTAACAACACACTATTATACTGAATATATGTTAAGTGAGAGGCTTCATTGATCAGATTTCCCCTTTGGGAATTCCAGTTTGTAAATTATATGTTTTATTTTAACAAATCATATCTACAAAAACCTTGGCAATACATTTGAAAATATAATCCATACAAAAATATAAACGATCATCCAAAATTAATATAATCGGTCTAGTCAAATGGACGCTCGTCAATATAATGAATCAATCAAGCAGAAAGACAAAAACCACACAAATGTAATTGTAAATGTAAACACCTCTCCCAGTGTAGAGCAGACCCCTTGTACATGGTTGAAATTGAGTCCTACTGAAATTAATAGGACTACTCGTGCTTGAAGTTATGTATGTGCTTAAGTACCTCGTTGAATATGGGCCATATAACTGTTCCATTAGTATTATATCGTAAACCTACACACATGATTAATTTCAAACTTTGTATTTTTCCAATAACACTGAAGACTTTTTTTTAAGGGAGAGGAACTTGAATAGTCTTTGTGCCCAACCCTACAAAACTCAGGTCAATGCTAGTTTGTCATTAATTTTAATAAGAGCAAAGTGAACTAACTCAATTTATTGTCCATCTCTGCTAGCAATTAGTTGAATGTCTAATATGCCCTGTAACTTTTATTACTGTGGTAAAAGTTTGCCATTTTATTCTTCATTTTTTCTCTAAGCTTATATAACACAAATACACTTTTTAAAGTGCCCCTGCATTATCCACAGTTGGTGGGCAGGATTTTTCTTTCTATGGAATAATTTCTATGGCTCCATTTGTTAAAGGAAAAAAAAAAGCTTCTTAGATAGGCACTTCATGCTTTCTGTGCAGAACATTCACTGTATGTGGGAGTGCCTTATTTGCATAGTGGCATGTGGGTAGGATTTGGACAAGCATATTGAAGTACATGACAATCAAAAACAGAGATCTGGAAAATCTCTTATAGCTCCAAAAAGTTTGGTGCCCAAGTTTCACTAACTCAGGTACACATTTTAATGGGGAACTTATGCACCAAATTCTGGACCTTATTCATAAAGTAAAAAGGTTTTGAGCTCTTCAGTTTCTATGGGGTAGCAGCGTAAATCCAGAATAATCTAATTTGTTATTCCATCCAGGGTCTTACACAGCAAAATCAATAAGCACTGGAATTTTGATCAATGTCAAGAGTTTGCATGTGATTTTTCTATCTACTAACATGAAGAACAAGTTATAGCTAATCTCAGTCAGCAGCGTACTTTCAATTTAATAACAGATCCTTCTTTTGATGTGATTTGACTGTCATTAGTGCATTGTTTTGCTAGTACTACTAGAGAAGAGAAAACTGAAGATGTGAAATTAGACTACCAGGGGCAATTTCTAAGGTATGGTATAGGTCTTCATTCTGCTACCGGCAACTTATTAGCTAACCCAAGTTAAGAACAAACCCTTTTTTGCATTGTACACATATCCTTTGCTAGGAGCAACCTTTGCTTGCTGGACAAGCAATACATGAACTCAGTGCAAACTGTTCTGAGATCCCAGATTATGTCAGCAGCCAATTTGCAAATCCACTCTGAGCTGTTCAAATTGCCCCATTCAGCCACAGTTATAGCCAAGTATCTAGCAAGGTGCTACTGTGGCCCTCATTTGGGCATCGCTGCTCTAAACAGGCTCTAATATTAGTTTCCTTTCCTGTAGAGACTTCTTTCTAATCTGCCTTACATTCTCTAGAAAGTAATAAATAAATAATAGGAGAGCAGAAGAGTGAGTCCTCTAGCCACTTATCTGGAAATTTTTCTGCTTAGTTTCAGCACTTTTGCCATGTCTGCATCTCCCATGAACCGCAGCAAGAAATACAATGACAGAATTACACTAGAGCAATGTACAATTGAGATGTGACCATTTGTTCCCCCCCAAATTCATTCTAAATCCCATCATCTCTGACATATCTCATTTCACTCCCTTCTCCTTTATCCTGCTGACAACAGTGGGGGATTCAAGTAACGATCAGCTTTTGCCACATTTCTCTGAGATAGGATATAAATGACTAAGGATTTTTTTTTTTATGTGATAAACAGGGACAGCTTTTGCTATGGAGAAGGGTCACTCAACTCCCCCCGACTTTTCATAGGTCTATATGCTTCATTACGTCTTCCATGCTCCACCCCACAGGATATAATATAATCACACACAATGTTCTATCTGCTGACACAACTTTGCCTCACTTCCACAAATTTTTCAGATATGACACCCCTGGAAATAATAAAAATTTTCACATACCAAGACGGTCTGATAAATGACATTAATGTTAGCATGTATTTTTGGAAATCCGTTATTAGTACTGTCTTCCTGGGTATAGCTCAAGGTTTTGCTGATTACCATTATTATATATTGAATTGCTCTCATATCTATAAATGTCCACTTATATAATAATCAGAACAAAAGAACAATTATTGTATTTTAGTGTGACAAATGGTCTGGACCTCTGTCCATAATACACAGTTAACGAAAACAGCAACAACAACAAATACTGCTAAGAAAATATTAACCAGAGCCCTGATCAAAATTAGGGCTCATCCACACAGGAAAATGATACCAGTTATACCAGTACAACTGTACTCGTATAAGTAAACCAATATAACTATACGGGTATAAACCCCATGTGGACACTCTTATTCTAATATAAGATTGGCCCTCTTATCCTGGAATAAGTGTGTTCGCCAGTGGGGAGGAAGCGGTTTATACTTTCACTTATATAGGTATAACTTCCCTGTGTAGACAAGCCCTTAGATACAATCAGGAAGGCCAAAGCACAATTGGAGTTGCAGCTAGCAAGGGATGTGAAGGGTAACAAGAAGGGTTTCTGCAGGTATGTCAGCGACAAGAAGAAGGTCAAGGAAAGTGTGGGACCCTTACTTATTGGGAGAAGCAACCTAGTGACAGATGATGTGGAAAAAGCTGAAGTACTCAATGCTTTTTTTGCCTTGGTCTTCACAGACAAGGTCAACTTCCAGACTGCTGCACTGGGCAGCACAGTATGGGGAGGAGGGGAGCAGGCCTCAGTGGTGAAAGAAAAGGTTAAGGACTATTTAGAAAAACTGGACATCCACAAGTCCATGAGGCCGGATCTTATGCATCTGAGGGTGCTGAGGGAGTTGGCTGCTGTGATTGCGGAGCCATTAGCCATTATCTTAGAAAACTAGTGGCGATTGGAGGAAGTCCCAGATGATTGGAAAAAGGCAAATATAGTGCCCATCTTTAAAAAAGGGAAGAAGGAGAATCCGGAGAACTACAGACTGGTCAGCCTCACCTCAGTCCCTGGAAAAATCATGGAGCAGGTCCTCAAGGAATCCATTTTGAAGCACTTGGAGGAGAGGAAGGTGATCATGAACAGTCAACATGGATACACTCAGGGCAAATCATGCCTAACAAACCTGATTGCCTTCTATGATGAGATAACTAGTTCTGTGGATATGGGGAAAGCGGTGGACATGATATATCTTGACTTTAGCAAAGCTTTTGATATGGTCTCCCACAGTATTCTTGCCAGCAAGTTAAAAAAAGTATGGATTGGATGAATGGATTATAAGGTGGATAGAAAGCTTGCTAGATTGTCGGGCTCAATGGGTAGTGATCAATGGCTCGATGTCTAGCTGGCAGCCGGTATCAAGCAGAGTGCCCCAGGTGTTGGTCCTAGGGTGAGTTTTCTTCAACATCTTTATTAATGATCCAGATGATGGGATGGATTGCACCCTCAGCAAGTTTGCGGATAACACTAAGCTGGGGGGACAGGTAGATATGCTGGAGGGTAGGGATAGGGTCCAGAGTGACCTAGACGAATTGGAGGATTGGGCTAAAAGAAATCTGATGAGGTTCAACAAGGACAAGCGCAAAGTCCTGCACTTAAGACGGAAGAATCCCATGCACTGCTACAGGCTGAGGACCAACTGGCTAAGCGGCAGTTCTGCAGAAAAGGACATGGGGATTACAGTGGACGAGAAGCTGGATATGAGTCAACAGTGTGCCCTTGTTGTCAAGAAGGCTAACGGCATATTGGGCTGCATTAGTAGGAGCACTGCCAGCAGATTGAGGGAAGTGATTATTCCCTTCTATTCGGCACTGGTGAGGCCACATCTAGAATCATAGAATATCAGAGTTGGAAGGGACCTCTGGAGTACTGCATCCAGTTTTGGCCCCCTCCCCCCCACTAGAGAAAAGACAAATTGGAGAGAGTCCAGCGGAGGACAACAAAAATGATTAGGAGGCTAGGGCGCATGACTTATGACGAGAGGCTGAGGGAACTGGACGTATTTAGTCTGCAGAAGAGAAGAGTGAGGGGGGATTTGATAGCAGCTTTCAACTACCTGAAGGGGGGTTCCAAACAGGATAGAGCTAGGCTATTCTCAGTGGTGGCAGATGACAGAATAAGGAGCAATGTTCTCAAGTTGCAGTGGGGGAGGTCTAGGTTGGATATTAGGAAAAACTATTTCACTAGGAGGGTGGTGAGCACTGGAATGGATTACCTAGGGAGGTGGTGGAATCACCATCCTTAGAGGTTTTTAAGGCCCGGCTTCACAAAGTTGGGGTTGGTCCTGCTTTGAGCAGGGGGTTGGACTACATGGCCTCCTGAGGTCTCCTCCAACCCTAATCTTCTACGATTCTATTATAAGAATTCTTCCATCAACCTACTTACAACCTTCTTCTTCCATCAACCTTTCAGGGAGGTGGATTACCTATGTTGCTGGGAGAACCTCTCCCATCGGCATAGGTAGTGTTTACACTGAAGCGCTACAGCAGCACAGGTGTGCTGCGGTAGTGTTTTAAGTGTAAATGAGCCCTAACTGTTGCTGTAGTCTAACTGAAAGAAAAGGACAAGATTAATTCTGACTCTTAGAAATGACTTAATACATTTCAGATTGCAGGCACCATTTGTGTCTAAGAGAGGAACTATTTTATGCACAGCCATACAGTGGATTTTACCTCATTATCAAGCCCCTGGTGCTGTCAAGTCCCCTGAAATGCTACTGACCAGTCCAGTGATTAAAAAAGGGGGCCCAATTCAGGATGGGGCGCATGCAAGAGGGGAATATATCATGATTTATTTGAACACTGATTTAAAGCCAACTACAAAACAATAAATAAAACAAAATAAACATAAAATAAAACCCAAGCACCAGACACGAAAACAAAAACAAAAAACACTGCATGTTTGGCCTTAAATCTATAGCAGCAGCACATAAAAGGCGGCACATTTGTCTGCTGCACTTTCTTGTAAAATCTCGACATCTGTGAATTTCATAACAGATTTAACAACTTGACTGCAACCTATCAGCTAAATCAAGTCTAGTTGCCTTATTATGCAAATGTAATATTCAAGTCTCTGTTCCGTAAATGCTGGTGTACTCAAGACCTGGCACATCCAACAGATTGCAAAACTTCCCTCACTCAGTGTATAAGTGGGGAAAGTCACAAGCTATGAACGGGAATTCCTTACTGCTACTAGTTCTGAGATGAAGTTTAAAATATTAGCTCATTATAAAGCATTCAGCAAGAATTTGCTCTTTTTTTTTTTTTTTGCTCAGCAGATTAAGTTTCTGCCCTAAAAATATTTGCCATGAGAGAAGAAAACTGAATCCAGTCATAAGTACCCCTCCATGTGACCACTCTACTGAGATATATGACCAACGCCAATGCACAGATTATGCAGAGTGCACAAACCTTCTAAATTAGTCCTGTTACCATCAATGTGAAGCATTACTGCATTTCGGCCTAGTCGCAATTTTTGTCTCAATGCCTGTCTAACACCATGACTGTCTGTGGAAAGTAGAGAGTCTTCCACTGAAAGCCAATAGGAGAGTCTCAAATTCTGACACTGCCCACCAATTCCCAGGACTACTCCATCATTTTCAGCAGATGGCTCTGCATTTCCAAACATGCAGCTGAAAGCAAATTAATTCATTAAAAGGTGAAATAATGCAAGCATTACTCAGGAGAACAAGGAAACAGAGAGGGCCTCTGGCAGATAAATACGTGACATAGCCAAAGGCAAATCCCCAACCTTCCTCAAACTGCTCCTAGGAACCTCAGTTAACATAGCAAATGACAAGAGGCAGGACTGAGCTGCCTCAACAACTACCCTCTGCAATCCCAGGAAACTAAGAACATGGGAAATGCCCACATTGTCCTAACAGAAGATCCTTGATCTCTGTTCCAGAAAACACAAGGATAAAAATAAAAAACAAAATGTATAATTCCTGCCACTGGTAGAAAATTCCTTCCCAACATCAAATTTGGTCATCAGTTTCACCTTGTGCAAAAATCACTATATATAGCAAGTGAGGCAAAAGTAATGGGCAAACTTTTTTTTAACCATTTGCTTTAGCCAGATCTGAAGTGCTTGACATGTCTCTGTTTATGAACACACTAATTGCACTATCTTATTTTTTGAAAATTCAGTTTTCAAAATCCAGTTTAAACTTGACATTTTGTGTTTTCAAAATGTCATGCAAAATTACTGACTTTGGCAATTTTGGCTTGTGGAGACAAATCAGAAGGGATAAAGCAACACAAAATCAGTCTGTCTGACTCTACACAGATCAGGTCAGAGGGCATATTTATTGTCATTATGACATGGTAGGAGAATCCCACCATGCACCCGAAGCAACAAGTTGGGTGACAAAAGCATAGCACTGTGAGAAATTTCTTTTAAAACCCCCTGACGTGGGTCTAATAATAACCTGAAAAATCAATCTATTGCAAATAAAACCTTTTTTCTATAAACTCTATTATTCATCACTGTAGAAAGACAATGTTCAATACAGAAATGGTTTGTAGTGTGTGGCTGCCCTGTGGAATATTGAATACAATGGCAAAAGTTATTGAATTGCTTTTGAATAGCTAGACCAATATTTTCAAACTTCAGAGTCTGACATTAGTGTCTTAAGTCCATATTTAAGCATGTAGTGGGGCTGAGCTTCAGAGGTACTGTTGTGCATCCACAACTGCTATGGAAGTTTGAAAATGTTGTCTATTTAATTTGCAATTAAATTGTATGTTAAGTAGTGGGGAGAACTAACAGTTAAAGCCAGGGTTTCATTCATCTGGAACACTATTTTGTCTTTTTAAAAAGGAAAATTATTAATTTGTTTCTAGAAATGCTACAGTCCTAACATAGGAATTCTAATGTTTGGATCTTGAGAATGCCAAAAATTATTAAATTGTTTTTCAGGGTTTTGAAGGGAAAAAAGTCAACATTTATAAAGATTAATACTGGAACATGGAGAACAATCTCTATTTTACAAAAGGGGTTTTTGGTATTCTTTTTAAGTGTGTATTTTTTGAAAATGGGAGTCTAGAAATATGCATGGTAAGCACAAACCCTTTGGGGTATTTTGTTTTCCTTCTTTTAAAAAAACTGACTTGGAATAGCATTAATTACAGTTACAGGATGATCTGATTTAAACCTAGCAGTGCAAATGATCTTAATCCCATGAAGCCACTGCAAACAACCAGCCTACAGATTGGATCAAAAACTGCCAAGATATTTTTTTTTAAATCCTATAAATATAAGCTTTCACAAAGCTGCCCGAGATGAAAAATATTAATATATCTTATTTTAATCAGATTGGATCTGTTTTTCCAATAATATTTTAGGCTGTTCAACACATTTAAAAGAGCCCCTTTTTTGTGACCGATTTTGGCGATTTGTCTCATTTATTGTAGACAAACATGGAGAGGCAGATCCTCAGCTGGTGTAAATTGTCACAGTGCCACCAATTGACGATTTTCTCTTAGAGTTCAGTTTGGAAAGTCCAATGTTCAGAAGTTGGTGGGGTATAGCGTTGACATTTTTAACACTGAGAAAATGAGCAACACTAATTTGTTAATAGCTAAGTAACAAACAAAGGCTAAGCTCTCAATTAGTACATAAAGGCCAAGGGGAAGAAACAGACATGGCAACAAATATGTTCACATTCATTCTTTCTTTCTTTCTTTCTCTCCTTTTTTTTTTTAAGGATCCTTTTAAGATTTTTCCTGTTTATAGCCTAAGCCCAAACTGTGTGCACCTCTTATTTTTTAAAGTTCATATATTTCTCTAGATGTACATTTTTAGTCCCAATCTCTTACATGTCTAAGTAGTATATGGAAAAGAAAGGTCATATTTTCAGTTATGTTGTGTCTAATTCAAAAATAAAAAAAATAATGCTGCGGACTAGTCCCAGGCAAAAGAATTAAAACAAGCCCTGGGTGAACTTGACTTGCATGTAACTGTTGCCATCTTAATAAGGTGAGAGCAGCTTTTGAATCCCAGGCAGATTCAGAAGCTGCAGCCCAGGCCCCGCCATATGGAGACAGCCTGGAAACTGTCAAGTTCACTTAGCAAATTTTATCTTTGGGGAGTCAGTCAGGCAAGCTAGATCGGAATAAACAGAATGCTGTTGAGATCTGGAGGCTAATGCTGGTACAGGCTGGACTACTGAACCAAAAAAATCAGTTTTAAATAAACATGTGCTTGACTAGAAAAATTAGCAATAATTAGAGCTGGGTGGGCATAGGAACAACTATATTTGAATTTTATTGGGCTCTGGAAAGCACTACAATCTCTCTGGGCTTGAAAATTGGCCACACCTGTTCTTTCCCTTTCGTCTTCCTTTAACATAAAATGTGCTTTTATTATTCTATAATCTATATATGGGCAAAGGTCTGATTATTTTGAAATATTCATATATTCAGCGTACACAATAATTATACAATCCATTTTTGTCATTGTGGGAGCAACACAGGATGGTAACAGTGAATAAGTTTATGTTCACATGATTTACATGCAAGTCAAAGCTTCTTCTTCATGCTCTGATAGAAGGAGACAGAAGTCTGGGCCTCCAAACCTATAAAATTCCGTATTGATGGATGAGGGTAAGGTGGTCTTTGTTGAGCTTTGGGTAAGAGCCAGAATCTTAAATGTAATCTTCTGCATATGCTTTTGCTGATATTCAGCATAAAAATAACATAAGCCTTATCCATTTTTGTTAGTTGGTTTGAACCAGACCCAATTCTGTCAACTCATTTATAGAAAGAAGGACAATAAATGAACAGTAGTTTTAAAAGGCCTCATGTTCCTTATTCATTATATTAGCATTTCTCTTACTGTGGCCTGTGCACAACTGGTGCACTGTGAAACACTTGCTGGTTCTGGGCCACAAAAAGCTCGCTGGCCACATGGTGCTGGCTCTTCATGCCGGCAGCTGCTAAATCGAAAAGTGGGTGTGAAAACAAAAACACACAAAGAAAATGGGACTTTCCTTGTGTTACTTTTCTATATCAAGAGTTACAGTGTTTGCCACATGACCATGAATGAGCGGAGAAGTGGACTGTGAGATGCTGAATGGAAAGAGAGGTGTCCACAACACCCTAATATGTGGACCATACTATGAAAAGAAGTTTTAGAACCCCTGTATTATGTAAAATAGACAAGGACTATTTTGTGTTTTGGGGGGCGGGGGGGCTTTATCGAGAACACATTTCCAAGCAATGGTGTTCAGTTGCATCTCACCTTCAGTTGAAATGGTCAAGTTCTACCTAGTCGTTTGCTAGTACTGTTAGCTGAGCTAACCACAGATTTTTTTTTAATTCCCTAAAATCTTGAGGTAAATAATGGCATCTGTGTTGCACAGTCTTGCTACAGTATATCACTACTCATTCATAAGCCTGCCCTTTTTCTTCCAGGAGCTTCTAACTTCTCTTGTGAAGGCTTTGGATGGTAAGTACTATTGCAAACTCTCCCCCCAAAGCCACAGCCTGCTGAAGAATGTAGAAGCTGAGGATGCAGAGGTTCAGCTAGTTGTAATGTTGTCATAAAGCTAGAAGTGTTGTCATAAAGCAGAGAAGACTTTTCCCTAATGGCCTTTAGGACCATCTGCAAAAAGCAGACCGGTGTGGTGGGTTTAGTGCTAATTAGTAGGAGCCTCGCAGGGGGAGATCAACCCAAATTTGTCTCATTCTAGACATAGGCGCCAACTCCCACAGTACAAAAAATAGTGGATGCTCAGTACCCACCAGCCACCTGCCCATCAGCTGCTCAGTGGGCCCCACCCATCAGCTGCTCAACAGTGATTGGGAGGTGCTTGAGGAAGCAGTGCAGCAGGGGTGGGAAGAGGTGGGGTGGGCCCTCGGAGGCAAGGGCAAGGTGGGCAGGGGTGGGGTTTTGGGGGCAGAGTGGGGGCAGGAAGAGGTGGAGTGGGGCCTTGGCGTGGAGTGGGGTGCAGCACTCACCCAGAAAGAAGAAAGTCGGTGCCTGTGATTCTAGAGCAGAAAGTAACACTTATTAAATTTAAGAAGAAGAATTCATATTTAGATGGCTCATTTTAGAGCTGGTCAGGAAATTCCAAATGTTTCAAAATGTAAAGGATATATTCAGCAACATTTTCACAATTTTTTCCCTACCAGCTCCAGTTTAGCATGTTTTGGGCTGTGAACTGTAGTGCATTATAATACAGTTTGAAGGATGCTGAATTACAATCTGTAATAGTGGGCAGATTCAAGAGCTGAAATTATTTAAGCTCTCGGCTGTAGTGATTACTAGGTCACAGGAAAACATTCATGAGCTCTTTCTCAAACACACCACAAATAGCATGCATCATGAGGCAAGTTCATTCAAACTGGCATAGCAAGTGTAATTTACACCTTCCTACACCCCACACAGGTTTCACTTCTAGGGGGGTAGGAGGGAAGGCAGAGGTAATGTCATCTGTGCTCCACTGCAATTTTGCACATGTGGGTTGCTGAATCAGCACATGCCCTAGATGCACTACTCCTTCCCCAGCAAGTCACCTTTTGGGGCTTTGCTGATTCCTACCGGATTTGCCATCAGTCCCTGCCATGAACTGGACTGCTCAGTCCAAGCTGAGATTTAAGAATATCACGTGTGTGTGTCTTTAGTCAACCTGTGAGCTAGTGTCAGGGAAAACTACAGGCTTTGTCTGTGTCCTACAGCCTGACAAAGCATCATTTTTATATTTACTACAAATTAGTCCTCTATCTTCTCTAATGTGATAGTCTCTTTACAACTATTTTTTACTGAAGCAACTGCCCCTTGGCCAACTTACTATACCTCTCAGCCAATAAAAATCCATGTACTTAGCCTTAGATCAGCTAACGGTTAACACGTTAGTCAGAGAAGTTGGTATTTATTGTTAGAGTTTTATGACAACTCATGTTTATAATGGAAGCAAAAGCACCACAGGATACATAACAATGCATGCCACATGCATTTGTGTAAATTAATTCAAATAGAGTATGCCAATAAACTAAAAATAAAACAACGTATTTTCTAATTATGGGAGTTTGGTTTGCTTTTATTTTGCTTTCTTCAGAAACATCCAGTGCTGGACGTTGTTGAAGTCAGTATAATAGACCTGACAATTTGTCATGCCAAATCGTATATTCCTAATTCATACCTTTAAAAACATATACCTTCAATACTATTCAAAAGAAAATAAATAAAATCTTTAATTCTAAAACCTTCCACTTTTTAGATGATGACATTGCTGATAACCGCATATATATTTTACCCTCAGTAATCTGAGTTTTGTTTTTCTTTTTAAAATATTTCTGAAATGTTTGAAAAAAAAAGAATCTTGGGATTTTAACATATATTGGTTAAAACAAAATAAGTTAACTTATCTTAAAAATAAAAATCTTCCCCTATCATAGTTAGGCAATGATATTCACGGAAAATAATGAATTAAAAAAAGGATTAAAACTATATATTAAAACTATAAATAGCCACACGCAACATCTTAAAGGATGATTGTCTGAAAAAGGAAAAGTTAATCTCTCTTACATTTTTTGGCCATAGTACCATAAAAACTTTCATAATCTTCCAGGAGCACTAGCAATATTTTATCCTAACTTCAATAGATAAGAAGTACAATAATAAAAAAAATCTTTGATCCAAGAGTTATGTTGTTTGTCTTAAACGTAGAGAAAGGGGGAGAGGGAAATCATTAACAGATGTTGCAGAGTCTCCACTGATCATGTAATGAAAAGTGTTATGAAGTGTGTGTCTGAAAACCGTGACCAGGCATAATGATTAAAGTAGTATCAAAACGGGTATGTAGAAAGCACAACAATTTTTCTACAGATGTATCATGCATAATCTATTGAGGACCAAACACAGAGCTGTTCACATTCATAGATTCATAGATATCAAGGTCAGAAGGGACCATTATGATCATCTAGTCTGACCTCCTGCACAACGCAGGCCACAGAATCTTACCCACCCACTCCTACAATAAACCTCTCACCTATGTCTGAGCTATTGAAGTCCTCAAGTCATGGGTTAAAGACTTCAAGGAGCAGAGAATCCTCCAGCAAGTGACCCGTGCCCCATGCTACAGAGGAAGGCGAAAAACCGCCAGGGCCTCTTCCAATCTGCCCTGGAGGAAAATTCCTTCCCGCCCCCAAATATGGCGATCAGCTGAATCCTGAGCATATGGGCAAAATTCACCAGCCAGATACCCAGGAAAGAATTCTCTGTAGTAACTCAGATCCCACCCCATCTAACATTGGGCCTATTTACCATGAATATTTAAAGATCAATTAATTGCCAAAATCATATTATCCCATCATACATCTGTTTGTTCAACAGTTCTGAGATATATTTGATGCTCAACTTGGGGCAGGTAGTCCCTAGCAGTTTGGACAGTCACTGTTCATAAATAGCCACCTCCTTTAGTATTAACCAGATAGCATGATTTTGATGACACTACTCATTACTTAGTGTAGACAAGAGTGTTGCCTTGTGGATAAAAAAGGGGATGGAATTGGGACTCCTATGCTCTGTGCAAATCACTTAACCTCTCTATACCTCAGTCCATCTCATCTTTAACATGGATATTAAGTATTGTAAAAGGGTTAATGTTAAGCTTAGTTAATGTCTGTGAATTGCTTTTGGATCTACCAGTGGAAAAGGTAGTATTATTTTGAGAACAAATTCTTCTAAAATCAGAGGATTAACTGATTACAACAGTCATGTGTTTGTTACCACTGATATACAATAGGCTAAGACATCCAGTTGGACTGTGAGCTTTTTCTATGGATATTTTAATTTCACACCTGATTGGTAATTCCAGGAACTAACCTCAATTTGTTCACGTCAGATAATATGAAAGAGTAAGGGTTCTGTGAGGTTACCAATATCTGCTCATTTACTGTAGCTTAATCACTGACCTGAAATAGATATAAGTTGGAGGGATCTGAGGTGATTGATTGGCCTTATAAACAATAGTTCTCATTAAATCAAAGCTGTTAACTTTAAAAACCCCACCAAGACATATGTTCTAAGGAGACTGTGTGATTTTTATCATTCTGACCTTTGACCCATCTCTTCTTTGTACTACCTCCTCCTATTGTTCAAGTCTAACTTAGGCCCAGATTCTTTTAGTTTAATGAACATGAAGTTAAGGATGTGCATAATTCACTGCTCATTCAGAGTGCAAGCTCTTCTGGGCAGAGAATTTGCTTTATTTGTTCTGTGTGATGCTATGCATTGTTATGACACTATATAAATAATAATATAAACAGAACCTCAGCTGCCACTATCAAGGAGATGGTATTAAAGCCAAGACAGACTATGTAAGAACATAACTGAGACCACTGTGTGCAAAGATCAGTATTGCAAATGAGCTATTATGCCAAATACTGGGCAGAGATTTCCTACTATTAGAGAAGAAACCTCTGCTTCTTGTCCAAAAAGGCACTGGTATGGCCCCACCGCACAGGGGGAGAGCAGAATTTCAACAGACCAAACAGACCCACTCGCACCAAATCTGCAGGAGCTCCACAAGCATCACTGTCCTTCCAGCATGGATGGCAGAGGGAGGAGGCTCTGGTGCTAGGTGGATTCACTGGACATGCATTGCCCCAAACAGAGTAGGGGATCAGCAGCAATTGGGGCTACCTTAGTGCCTCAGAGTGCTACTGACATTATGCCATAGGCAAATCAGGAATGACAACTTTCCTGGTTCCTAGGGATTTTCTTTATACCAAGCTAAGCTACTGAGTGGGAATGGGAAAGGATTTGACCCACAGACTGCTAATTGATCAAGTCACTTTCCCATTGCAGGGTTGAAGCCTTGCAAAAGGCAAGTTCAAGTGAAACACTAAGACATGCTGCCCAATTTTCGAATGCATTTTTTTAAAAGCAGGCATATCATATACTCATTAGAAACTAGTCTATTACATGTCTCTTAATGTAATATTTATAAATTAATTCTGGTAGTTGTTTCTGGATTACCATAAGAGATAAAAGGTAAAACAGACTGATAGATGCTACAATCATGTTAATAAATTGAAACAAAATAAATTAATAATTTGACATTTAAAGATATCTACAAACCAACTGAAAAATAAGGAGCAGTGAGAGCTATTTTTAATGAATCTTGCAAACAACTAGAGTTTAATCAGAATATGTTTCAAAGTAAGTTAATAGTTTTAATTATATTGTCATGTAAGACTTTATCCTTTTGATAAGTTCCAGAATGTATCTTCTATGGGGTATTCATAATAGTAAACGACAGGATGCACAAGATGGAAAATTTTCATTCTCCTTCTCCCTTAGCAGCACCTTTGATGGGATCTGTCAAGCATTGTTGCTGCATATGCTTAATCCTAGGGCTTTCAGATACAGCTTGTTACCTTCTTGCCAGTTCAACACAGTTTTGTGATGCATTCTATTTCATAGATACTAAGGTCAGAAGGGACCATTATGATCATCTAGTCCAACCTCCTGCACAACGCAGGCCACAGAATCTCACCCACCCACTCCTGTGAAAAACCTCGCCTATGTCTGAGCTATTGAAGTCCTCAAATTGTGGTTTAAAGACTTCAAGGAGCAGAGAATCCTCCAGCAACCTACCTGTGCCCCATGCTACAGAGGAAGGCGAAAAACCTCCAGGGCCTCTTCTAATCTGCCCTGGAGGAAAATTCCTTCCCGACCCCAAATATGGTGATCAGCTAAACCCTGAGCATATAGGCAAGGTTCACCAGCCAGATATTACAGAAAATTCTTTCCTGGGTAACTCAGATCCCACCCCAGCTAACATCCCATCACAGGCCATTATTTATAAGGTTGAGATAAACTGAGTCTGCTTGAAGAAGCTAAAAAGCTAATAAGCTAAAATGATTTTTTTCTCACTTAGACTGAATTTTTATTGAGCCAGTTCACAGGTTTACACTTTTGTAATAACCTGTGGGTCTAAATAAAAGAACTATACACAGTGTGATAGGAAGTTTAGCACACAATGTTGTCTTTTCAGATATGGTCAAATGTGATGAACGAGTAGCATTCCTGTACGCTTGACCTGGAACTAAGACAAATGTTTTACTAATGCTAAACAATTTCACACTGAAGGAGTTGATGGCTAAGGGAATTGGAAACAAAATATAGAACATTTCCCCACTAAGGCTTCTGATTCAAATGCAGCCTAGGTCAGCAGTGTTTGGAACTGATGTTAGTTGAGGGTGGCCTTTGTGAAATTACTCGATACTTTTAGTCTAGTTCTATTTAAATGACAGTTATTTTTTACATCACGAAAACAACATCACAGTTACCCCTCTTGTTGACAGTCTCAGGAAAGGGGCTAGGAAATGAATTAGAAATGACATAGAAACTTATCTCTATTAGTTTCTGTAGGCATTTCATCAGCAAGGGAGTGTGAGATCAGAATTAGGAGGCAGGACTAGAGTCAACTGGGAGATGGAAAAGCAGTGGCTTGGAGATGCAGTCTACCGAGGGAAACAGTAGCAAGAGATTGGAAAGCTCGGAGAGCTTGGGGAAGGGGATCCATGGATTGCAGGGAAGGACAGTGGGAAAGAGAGGAGGAGCAGGTGGTCCAAGGGTTGACCAAGTTTGCAATGATAGCAAGTGTTCCAAAATTTAAGTTTTCATTTCAAAACAAAAAACGAAGTCTCTAGCTCTTTCGCCTCCAAAGCTGAAAATGCAAATAGCACTGGTGCAAGGATATCTGCCTGACTCTGCAGGCAGCCTGAAATGAGAGGGAGGTGTGAATTGCACCATTACATTTGGGCCCCAATTCGGGACATCACTGAAGCACACACTGAACTTTAAGCCTGTGCGTAAGTAATCTTGAAGTCAATGGACATATGAAGATCTACTGTCACTGGAGTCTTGTGTTGGCATCTAATTTGGGAAGAGCTTGGGTTTGTGAGTGGAGTCTGGAAGAGTATTACTACTACGTTTTTGTTTGGCGACAATAAAAGCATGAGTTCATGTCACTTTTTTGTGTGCATCTGTTTCAAGTTGAATTTTCCTCCTGAAAGAAGTGCACACACAAATAGCACTCACAAAGATTTTCTGCTAAAAAAAAAAGTTAGACACATTCTGAAAACTTCCAATTTTTTTAAAAAACCCCTTATTTTTAAGCCAATTTCATTGTTTTTTTTAAGTCATGGGCCAGGCAAATCTGGTGTACTGTGCTCTACCTCATTCACTTTCACGGGCATTAAATCTTTCCTTTCCCAAAAAAATCAACAATGAAGTGTGAATTGTAATTTTCCAATGGATCAGACAGTCCAACATAGTCAAACAGAGGTATTTCTTATTCTGAATGAAAGACTAATGCAAATACCTGCCCTGAATGCCACAGTAAGTTGTATATTTTTAAAAGAACATTGTTGTAGCATTTCTTTAGTATTTTATTGCAATAATTATCTGTCTGATTGAAGATGCTTCCAGCTGGGTTTAGTAGTATTATATAATATACGATATAAAGGTATCCTTTTGCCTCTACAATTTTCTGCAAAAAGCCTACTAGAAGAGCTCATTTATAGGAAGAATTCAGATACAGCATTTCTATTTCAGATTTCCACTTTGTAGTTTTCGGTTTTACATGTTTTTTCTACTTTAATTGGATGCTGTATGCCCATCGGGTATTTCTGATCATTTATAGGAACAGTGCAATGTAGAAGGAAGAAAATCTCTTCAAGGACCATTACACTTTTTTTTTTCCTGGACATTTACATGTCTGTGTGCTGAGGGGAGTCTGTATTCTACCTGCTTCAAAATCATCTAATATATATATTTTTTATCAGCTAAATTTCTTAATGATAATCTTGACAGGAATATAGTTTCTTCTGTTGAACAATCCCTAGGTAAAAATGATAACGTTGTGTGTCACATTCAAAATGAATGAAAATGAAGAAATTATTTAAAAGCTGGGCGGTTAAATGCTATCAGAAATAACTGCAGGGAAAGGAGACATCCAGTTTGGTTACTGACATTTACTCTAAAATAGAAGTTCTCAAACTGTCGTCTGCGACTCCATTCAAGTGGTCTGTGGATAGTTCTCTCTAAGGTGTGAGCCTAGGCGCCTGCACACAAGAGAATTAAGGGCCACCCACCTAATTAGTGGAGCTGTGCAAGTGTGGCTCCACTAATTAGGTGCCTGGACCCTGGAGAAGACACACAAGTAAGTGAGGTGATGGCTTTGGGGGGAATAAGGGACAGGTGGGAGGGAGCAGTGGCGTGAGAAGAGGGGTTGGGTGCAATTTGGGATGTGCAGGGCTGCGGCGGCCAGAGAAAGAGGCAACTTTCCCCAGCTCCAGGGCTGAGACTGCCGGGGAGACCCCTCTTCTTCCCAGCCCCAGCTCAGGGGCTGCTGTAGTGGGGGAGAGAGGGAGAGACCCCCTCTTTCCCAGGCCCAGCTCGGGGGCTGCTGCGGCAGGGGAGAGAGGAAGAGACCTCCCTGCTTCTGAGCCCCGGCTCGGGGGTTGCCGCAACGGGGGAGACTTTTATCCAAAGTGCTTTACAATAGTTAGCTAACAGTACAAACAACATTTGGAAAGATCATTAAGAGGTCCGCCAAGACCCCCAGCAATTTTCAAGTGGTCCGCAAAAAAGAAAGTTTGAGAACCACTGCTCTAAAACACAGATTTAATACACTTATGGTTTTGAGGTATGTTCTGAAGATTAGAACTGAATAGAACTTTCATAATGAAACTTGAAATCATATAAAACTCATCAATTTTTCAGTTTTACTTCACTTTCAAATACTCAACACAAATGTGAATGACACACTGAGGTGACCAAATCTCTCAAGCAAGCCAACACACATTTATTTTACAATAAAATCTTGCAAAAATTTCAAAGTAGAATGTTTCTATTGCAAAATGAGGCAAAACTCTGCTCTTCTGAGTGTATTTTGCTTTGCTATTTTAAGACTGTCCTAACAACTCACCTCAATCAAAACCAAACTTTGCGTGACTCCCTTCAAAGTGAAATTGGCTGGGTTTCACGCAACTCTATACACAGATTATACACATTACCACTTCTGTTTGACCTAACTATACCTTAATAATAATTCAAACAAACAGACAAACAAATCTTTTATCAGGCAAAACTGGAAAGCACAGACATTTTACTATATAAACTGAACTTTTTGGATCAGAAAACATATTTAGTTCAGCAGACTCTTTATAGTAGGGCTCAATTACCAATAATAACCAGATTAATTTCTATGATCATGTACCCTCAGTGATATAATTTACATTCTTTGTATCCTTGTAACTGTGTCTAAATTGAAATAGAAGGGAAAGCTTAACTTTCTGGAAAACTAGAGCATGCATACTAAAATGTCTGTGATAGCATGCTATGTTTCACCTCACCACCATACAATAAAATAATAATAAATAATAATCAATACATTGCACACAACTTTCATTAGATCTCAAATAACTTTGAAACCATACATTAATTTTTTAAGATGCTTGACACAACTTTGAAGCTGATGTCATTAGAACTGCTTAAATGAGTTTGCCTTTGCCATGGTACCCACGTAAAGCCAATGCACTATAATGGAGATATAAGACAACTTTGGTTAGGCTACTGAAACAAATATTTTAGGAGGTTCTACTGGTAGGCTGTCTTATACCTATTACACAGAAGAGGAATCTGAAGCATCGAGAGATTTCACAACTTCACTAAGCTCGCACGGCAAGATATAGACAGATGCAGCAATAGAAACTAGGAGCAAGGTCCTGACTTGCTACACTTAGTCTACACTTAATTGTGTTGGCCCTCATGTCTTGTTTTATTCTAGAACATAGAATCCTCGTGTAATTCAACTGTACAAGTCCTCTCACTATTAAACAGGAGATGGTTATATCTAGGGAAGTGAAATGCTTTTATTTACTTTTTTTTTCTGCAAGTAAATAGGTTAATTTGTGGAATCAGATAGGAAATTTATTTGAAACTTCCTCAGTTTATCTAACTCTTCGTGTTGCTTTAATATGAAATCCAGGATGGGAACAAAGAAAGCTGTGTTTTGGCAGTCAATGTCTCCTAGATATGGTACTAACTGGCATCCAAAGGATCTTTTAACTAATGGAAAGATAACACCCCCACCAATACTGGTGGTTAGTGTCCCTTGTGGAATGCTATCCACTGGTACAAAACACATGCACGTTTCAGTGATGTGGTGTTAGCATGAGTTTAATGTAGGATGGAGAGGATCCTCATATTAAAATACTACGCAATAGTAAGACAATCGTTAATGCAGATATGCTTTAAAGGCAAAGGAAAAGGAAACTCCTCATTGGCGACGACTACTCTATATAGCTCCTGCAAAGGAGTCACTTTCATAAGGTTTTTGTTAAATCTGTTATGAAACTGACACTTGACCAACTCCTAAGGGGCACTTCATGGATGTGAGGTATTCAGACTTGAATAAAATGATTTCTTCTATCAAGTACAATAAAAAAAAACCCTAAAACATTTAATTTATAAAGAGATACTGGAGGAAATGTAATATTGAATTTTAAACTACATTGAACATTTATAAGAACCTCAAATGTCTATAATTTTAAAATATATGTATTTGGACTTTTATTAAGTTTAAAGAGAGTTTAGAGACAGACATGTTCAGGAGATAGGGGGCAGGAAATAAAGAACTCCGGAGTCCTAATTTTGTCTCTGACATTGACTCCCTGTATGGCCTTGGGCAAATTGCCTAATCTTTCCTTGACGAAAGGAGGATTATGCTGGTTACTTACCTCCTTACCAATTGTGTTGTCAGGATTAATATTTATGATGTGATCTGAAGATTAAAATATTGCTAATTTAACTATTATTCATAGTTTATATGTCCATAAAGGTTCCTCACACACCTCAGATAGACTACTCTTCCCACCCCCACCTCCCTCCAGGGGGGAATATTCTTGTCTTCCATTCATCAGGCCTGGAGCTTCTTCCTATATGGTGCATCTCAGCCAACATCAGCAGACACCAGTTTATCAGCCTCAGATTCTGCACTCTATATTCAAACCTATTCTGACCGTAGGGACAGAGCCCAAGGACCCTGCCTTAATCCATCCTGGAGAGGCCAGCTATAGTCTAATACAGTGCAGGAAGGTGCTCGATAAGCATTTCCATACACCTCCACCCTGAACTTCATCTCCTCTGCAAATTTGGTCTTGAGCCTCTTGAACAAAGATAACCAACTGTGTCAAATTTTGTTGTGGTTTTGTGATGAGGATCAAAGTCCTCTAGGGACTATAATCTCATAAATAAACTCATCTTCCCCTGGATCAAAGCCAGGAGCGACATCTAGCAATTCAGAGTTGAAAGGCTAGTTCAGCCTGCCAACTAGCCCTTGACTTTTGTGAGTTTACAAAACTACATTTATTTTTAACATGCTCATACTCTATGTGTATGTGCCCTTTTACCTTCATTTGGATTCTACCATACAAGACAAGTTTTTGCCGGGAACATTACAAACATAACAGAATCCAATAACATTACATGGTCCTCTAGGTATAATAGGTACAAAACAAAAAGAGACATCAGATAAATATGAAAAGGTTTCAACAAAAGTGATGGACCTTCATGGGGAAATTTGCCACACGTCCTTTTTTCTAGAAGGTCCTTCAACCCTCTATTCAACCTCCTTGCAGGGGATAAAGCAAACTGACAAGGACAAGAACAGAAGTCTCAACACCAGCATTCTGCAGCAGTGTTTAACTATTTTTCAATTAAATAAGCTTTGATCACTTTCTAGGGAAAAAAGCTATGATCTGTCCTTTAAAGAGATCATTTACTCCTTTGATCTAATATTACATTCATTTAAACTGAACCTTTTGGTGTCACTCTGTCTTATTTAATATTTAGTTATAGAATGTTTGTACAAGTAGGTAAAATTAGTGACACTCCCAAAATGTTACATACTTTATATTGGCAGCTATATTCATGTAGTGACTGTAAAATAAGTCTTTCAGCCGTAATATGGACTTTGCACTGGTACATAGCAAGTATTCTATGTTAAAGGTAGGTATTATTTTACCTATAATAATGATTTTTGAAAGGCTACAAAATATTATGGGCTGAACTGTAGCTTTATGGCATAGCCTGAAGTAGGACACGGGACAGGACTGCACAGCCCCAGCAAGAACTGCCAAAGGCATTGTACCTTAGGCTGACAAAATGCCTCCTGTAGCACAAGGTGGGAAGGGCTTTTGCAGGGTGCAGTATATGCTCTCTACTTGTTTCCCCTAAGGAAGGCTTACTCTGCTCCAAACTAGTGTCACTTATAGGAGCCCAAAGGTCTACCTTTGTACCCTGACACATTGTAATGAACCAAGGGTGGGAGAGAAACTCCCTGAAACCTCTCTCTCCTCCTTCCCCTTGCACACCTGTGTCAGGCCAGGCACAAATTAAATGTGAAGAGAGCTTCTTCTGACATATTTTCTACTCAGGTACCTCTACGAAAGGTCACAAGCAGGGGAAGCTTATGATCATCTATTGGGCTAATGAGACTGTTGTAAAAAGGCCACCAGCCATTCAGTTGGGGATAATGGGAGGATAATCAATTTTTTTTGTATGCAGAAATTTACTTCTATCATTAGACTGAGATTGGTGCAAATTATGTTTGCCATAAAAAGATTTTGTTCAGAACTTTTTAATGTGTGTGAGGGTCTCCTGAATTCTTCTTCTTTAGACAACCATAAACATTTCTCAGTCACAGGATGTTCCAGATAAACATTGCCTTTATCTTATTTTTCAGCTAACTCAGCAACATGAAATCTAGACTGAGAACACTGGAGACTGGAGGCCTCCATCTATCGCTGAACAGGTATAGCCTGTCACAATGGAACCTTCTCGTTACTGCCCTAACAATATGCTCATGGCCTGGAGGAGCCATGTGTAGAGGGACACTTCAGACTACAAGTATTCTCAGCCATTGGCCTCTCTGCTGAAACTAAGAAATGACCAACTACCAACATACTTCTCATAGGTCAGTGAATGCCTACCTGGATAGTAACAACTTTGCGTCTTTATGGATCTGGGACAAATTCAGTCAAAGTTATTGCATATCCTCCTGTACACAGTATACCTAAAAGAATCAGATAAAACTTTAAACAGGGTTTGGAGCAAATTAAAATGAAAATAGTGTTCAATATTATCAACTATATCTACAGTAATAATGTAGCTCTTAGAAATTAATATGAAACAAGGCATGAAACTATCATTTTTTGCAACTTTGTAGGATTGCATAATTGTGTATTCTACCCTATAGGTGGCCATTAACGTAATTTTTCAAAGACTTCAGATTATTCTAGATATTGGATCTACCTGCAATATTTCAATATGAATCCATACTGTCTCAAAGCTCAGAAGTATTTAGATTTTGATTTTGCCTATTCTAGACTGAGGGGCAGATGCTAAATTCAGCTCCAGACTTTTCCTAAATTTATGGCTGTTGGGGATATGGGATTTTGAGCTGAGTCCATCTGTAGCCTAAAGAAGGCAAAACAGTCTCTACAGAAAGCAGCATGTTCTTATCCTTGTTAGAAATTGTTCCAGTTCATGAGGTTTAGACCTAGACATGAATTTCCTCAAAGTTAAGTAAGGACGGTAGTTTCATCTGGAGTTCTCTTTGGGTCTCTCTCCAAGTATTTTATTAAGGACTAATGATAATGCGATACTGTCAAAACTTAGTCTCCCATTCTTCTTTCACCCAAATTAATCTCACAATTCTCAGCCTGTATTTATTTCTGGCTATCCCAAAGAGCTATTGATGGTTCCCATGTGATATACAATGGACTACAACTAGTTCTCTCTTCCTTCCTCCCCCCACAGTACGTTAAGGCTGCCATCTGGAAATAAAAGACATTTAGAATTCTTGTAGATTGTTTTGCATATTTTCCCATGTTGCTCCCAACATCTGTCCTCAGGGGGCATCTGAACAGGTGACAGTAATTGTTTTTTCCCACTTTGCTTCCATGACTACTTATGTGAGGAGACAGTAACATTTTTCAGCATATAAAAGATCACCTTATAAATTTACATTCAGCTCTTGTGGAATCAGCTTTTCTATGCACTCATTTGGATCTGCCTCTTTGCTCCCAGCAGGGATTCCCTGTAGCCTAACTTCCTGCATCTGATTTTCTAACATCTCCATAGCAAGCAAGACCTTTATGCATATGCATTTACTATTAGACAGTATAAGACTGTTACCCACATACCTGCACTTCTGTGGTCTCAACTCTATCCTTCACTGCACAAACTTGGCCTGTTAAAATTGTTAATTGTGTAACTATATTTTCCTATCTATTTTAAGCTAAAGATATAGAAGATATGAGCTTATCCATTTCTGCATTTACTGGGCTGCAGAGGCTTGACGATAACCTTTCTTTTTGGATTAAGGGGCTCCCCTCCCTAGATGGCTTCTATACCATGGCCCTGGTGGCAGAAAAGCACATGGTAAAGAAGATTTGTTTCTTTTCTTAATTTTAAGTTTTAGGCCTACTGGAAATGCAAGAATTGTCAGAGTAACACCTAGGAGCTCATGGAATGCAGCAAAAGATCTTGCTAATCAAAGTTGAGTGAAGAGCAGCCTAAAAATATGAGAGTTTCCCTATTTTGAGGCCTGCTTCCCTTCAGAGTGTGAATTGAAAAAAAAAAAAAGCAAAATATATGGAAACCAAATACAAATTTCATTTTGAACTTTCTAATTGGTCCAAAAGTGTGAATTTCTGACCAGATATTTATTCTCCTACAAACTGTCCTGCAGTCAGACAAGCTGAAAGTGCAAGGCTGACAAGTTCACCACCATGGAGTAGTATGAAGCCAAAGTGAGAGAAAGAGTAAAAAAGGCAACCAAGCAGCACAGGACAGACTACAGTGGCAAAATGGATTTACAAATATTTTGGTGGTAATCCAAATTAAAAGATGAAGAGGAAATTAAAATTTCCATGTTTCATGATGTATGATTGCTTCTTCTATTAAGCAACACAATAACATTTCCCAAAATGCATAATAAACGCTCTTCTCCCAAGATTTGTGGGTTTATTTGTTAATAGATTTCTAATTCAGCTATGCTTTTCACTCAGTCTAGCATATACAGTTACGTAATTATAATCAGCAAGGTGATTAGAAGAGAATGGCTAAATCCTGATGCTGTACACAAATTGTTAGTGACCATTCCAACAGACCTCAAAACAGGAGAAAGAGGAATACAAAGTGGCTGGGTCATGTGTGAATAGCTCAGTTCCTATATCCTGTCTGAAGAGGAGCTGACTGCACCATTGAATATCACAGCATGGATAAGTTAGTTAATATCTGAAAAATGTTTTAAAGCTTTAAAATGCTATGTAAGTGGTAAATATTACTATAATTATACCTTCTGATGTAAATTACCAGGAAAGGTGATACTTTTCCTTAAAAGGAACAAAAGCAAGATTAATAGACTTTGATCCCATGATTGCCACCTTCTGATACATGGAAACAAATCAAGGCAAATCTTGTAAAGACAGCTACTAATTGTAGGAGCTAACTTTGCAAGATATGTGGTGATGTACATCTGTACATTGGAAGGCTGAAGTATTATCCCTCCATTTTGAAAGCAGTGGATTTAGTTGTTAATGTAAACAGGAGTCATGTGACTAATTCCCTGCACAGCACTTTGAAAATTTACAGGTAAAGGTTTAAAAACAAGAGCACTACAACACTGCGGGCAGAGGAGAAATCATTAAAGCAATCAAAAATAAGGTGGAGAGTCATATATTCCAAATTTTTCCTTAAATTTTAAAATTAATCTCAAAATTACAGCATGGAGGAAAATTAGCATCTTGCTACATAAAACAGGATAAAGTCCTTGAGGCACTTAGCCCCTTGGCAAATTATGTTTGGGGATTTCTAGATGAATGAGTTGTATATATGTTTGCAGCTTTTCAGCAGAATGCTGCAGTAGAGTGCTCAGTCTTTACTCTGGAATTAATCCAGGTTCATAAAACTAGTAATACATCAATACAACAGCTGTACTTGAGTGATTATACATTAAAAGTTGATTCACTTTAGTATGAAAACTTAGTAACCACTCTTAAGTTGATTTTGATCTTTTTCACAATCTGTATCCCATCAGCACAAATTACACAATTATTGTTAAGGGAGTAGTGGCCCCTAATTTCAAGGTCTTTATAATACAACTATCTATACTTATGAAAAAACCCATCACTGATAATTATTAACGTATGACAATATTTTCCAAACTCTTGGCACAACTCAAACCATTTATCAGAGTAAGATCTTGGGTGTCTCTGTTGCTCCTATTCAACTCTATGTTTAGAGTAATCTCATGATTACAAGGCTGGAATTTGGAAAAGACCAAGTTCCACTGTATAGGACACTCAGCTGAATGATGATGCACTGGGTCATGCAAAGATTCCTCATTAAAGGAAAACCATGATGTAAACCATGATGATTAAAGAGTTGAAGGATTTAAATCCTCTGGTCATTCTGCATTTAAGCCACGTTCATTGTTATCTACGTCTTCTCTACTGAATTTGCAACTTCTTGGTTATTTATAAATAGATTATGAATTTAGACTATTTAGTTTGGGAGTTTTTAGACTGGGGTGAAGTAACTTTCTGAGGCACATGTCTGGGTTCTCTCTGCTCCCACATCTAACCCAGTTAAGGTTGTTATAGAGGAGTTGCTGTCGTTAGCTGCATATTAAATACCAGAAGTACCATTTTTAAATGGTACTTTTGTTTTTGTTTTATCTTTGCTGAACTCTGTGATGGCCTCCATTGTGAAACCTTTCCAATGGCAGAGTCTGAAGCCAACAGAACTCAATGTACCAGCCAGCGAGAGATGCAATGTACAGCTCTTGCAAGGTTCTGAATGTCCACTAAAGGCTGTTAAAGCCACTCTGCATCTTGAAGGATCTGTCCTTTAATCATCACCTGTCATAGCCAACATAGCCCTGACTTACATCATGCTTGAGCTCAGAGGCCTGTCATGAATGATGGTTTCCAAAGCTACAGCACATAACCCTATGGCTAAGTTATCTTGTCTATTTTCCCTTTCAAACAATCATAGGTTGACATTCTTATGGGTTTCATTTTTTAGCTAGTTAATTAAAAATGGCTCTAATGAGGCAAATCTACAATAGATTATGAGCCAAATGGAGGTTTTGGCAAACCATTACGCTATTTTAACTAAATCAAATATAGTATTTGAAGCAAGACTTTCTTTCATGGTTAAAAACAGAATACACCTAAATCCTAATGCAAATCTGTTCATTTGAAAATGCTATACATTTATATTAAATTGCAAAGCTACATTGTTACCCTAAGTATAATATTACTAAAATGCCTTTACACAGCCAGCTGGAAATCCTGACATTTCATCCATATTGTTATTTATATACATATTTACGGCAGCCACCTGCTTGTAACTTGGCTCATACCATAAAGCAGTACAGTTCCCCTGTTTCATTATACTTTGACATTTCACTATAACTACATAGCTGGCCATTTCTCAGTTTCCAATTGCTCTGCAGCCGCTCTTGAATTATATTGCCTTGGTAATAGAATAAAGATCTTTCTCCGTGGTAGTACTAGCCTCTTTTTTTCATACCCAGATGGTACAAATCGCTGCTGGCACATGTAACAATTATAGCACAGCTTCTGCTGCTTAAATGAACCCCCATAAACCCCACAGAGTTAGATTAGATTAGGGAATTGGGAGGTGAGCAGGAGGTCTGGCCAGTGGTCTCAGCTGAAGCAGATAAGTGTTTGGTACTGCCTGTATATTGCTGTGATGGAATATACAGTACATTTCTAGAGGCCTGTTCAGGGATCCAGTTTCTAAAAATGAGGAAGCAGAAAAGAACACAAACTAGTGATGTTAATAAGACTAATTTCACAATTGGAATCACAGCAGTCTGGAGTATTTTATCTGCAATAGTTTTTATATTATATCTTTTAATATATTGGTTAGTATTTGAAATAAAAATATTCCACAATATTCCACTTTCCAAAGAATACTGTTAGAAGTGGAACCATTTTTAGAGAAAACTATTTCACTGTTGGACAGTTCAGATCAAATATTCAAAGTTTTCCCATATTCTTGTTCTCACTCAAACACTGCAGTGAACCAATAACTCTTTGATGGCCTCTCTCCATTATGAAAGAGATTGGTGGCCTCTGTTCAGTCCCTGATGGACAGTGTCCACTACATGAAAAACACATTCCAATTAGCTCTCTTTGGAGCAGAAAGGCCAATAACTGCACATAGTGAGAATGAATTACCTAAAGGTGGCTCCCTGAAAATAGAATGAGATGGATTGACAGAGATGGAGGGTAGCTTCTGTGGGTGCCAAACCTACTCACTAATAAACAAATATTTAGTGTTGTCAATCTAACACCCTGTCACAAGCCATTTAAAAACCATGTCAAAAAGTAGCACAGGCTAAATAGCCTGGTTCGCCATGCATTTACACCAGAGTAAATCAGGTGTTATTCCACTGAAGTCAATATAGTATAAAATCAATATAAGTGAGAAGAGAATCCAGCTCACCATTTATTTATGTACATTTATTTATAATGAACTAATCAAGCACTCAGCGCTTGTAAAGCATTACAAATATACAAAGCTAAGGATCAAAATCCATAATAGAAGGATTAACTCATTTATAATAATATTTATGTCACTCATTCTACTTACTCTACCTAACCGTTGCCTTCTCTATGAACGCATCCTACGTTCCTCAGAGTCAACTCAACCCAACCCCAGGTAGGAAAACAGAGGAACCCTTGTTATGTGCCCAGAAACATTAACAAATCAGGACTCACTGGAGCAAGGGCGCAATTTTCAGAGCCAATTGTCCTTTGTTAACAGAGTTTCACCACTAGCCCCCTTCCTTTTTAAAACGGGTCTCTTAGCTTGAATATCCCTGATGATTGCAGCTTCCTATGACATCACATAAGGAGAGAGGTGGCTTATCACAAAGCCAAGACCAAATCTATTTGGGGCTTTACAGGTCAAGATGAATGCCTAAAATCCCACCTGCAAACTAACTGGAAGACAACGAGCCTGGAGTGAAATCCCATTTAATAAGAAGGCTGCATCATTCTGCGCTCTACCATACTGCTTCATGCTGGACGGCCATACTGGGTCAGACCAAGGGTCCATCTAACCCAGTATCCTGTTTTCGGACAATCGCCAATGCCAGGTGCCACAGAGGAAATGAACAGACTAGGTAATCATCACGTGATCCATTCCCTGTCACCCACTCCCACCTTTTGGAATGGTCTCAAACTGCAGTCCCATGTCCTGTAAAGAGTCCTGCACTAGTCTAGTCTCATGGATCATGGTAGTGAGAACCACATTTTGCAGGCAGGAGGGTGAATTAGGAAATGGTTACCCACTTCTCACCAAGCAAAGATGAAAAAAACCACCAAAACCACACAGTTTCCCCAGCAGCCAGGAGAATGTAACAGGACCTCCAGGTTGTAAATCTCACTCTTATCTGAGTTGAGAATCAGCAAGCTAGCCCTCCTCCAAGACCTGGTCTTAGCCAGACAACAAGGGCCAGATTTCTAAAAGACCTCAGGCCCAAAAATAAATGGCTATGTTTTCAAAAGTGCTCAGCACCAATGTCTTTTGAAAATGTGGCCACTTATTTTGGGGCCCAAATCTAGCCCTAAGTAAGTTACTCCCCTATGTTAGCAAGTCAAAGAAGTTAAGAGACAGACCTGGGCATCTTTCACATATGGAGGACAACATAACCCACATTTTCTCATTAACACTTTTTACAGCAACAGTTTCATATCAACATTGAAAAGGGATGAAGGGGAAGACCTCTGTGGCATTCTGCATCAGAAAGCCACAGTGGCAAATAACCAGTTGCCTAAATCTAGCCTCTGGGATCTTTCAGAAAGAAGGAACAGAGTCACTCAAGGAGCATAGGACCATAACTGTGTCACTGAAACCAACAGTATTGAAAGCAGTTGCGAGGTCTAATGGAATCACAACAAAATCTTGATCTGAATTTCTCACCAGTACAACTAGACTGCAGATATTGCCAGAGTTTTCTTGTCAAATCCATGTCAACAATTATTGCCTAAAAATAGAGGTCTAAAATAAGGGATTTTTCCTGAAGCAAGCCTTCCAACTAACACCTTAAGGGCAGCTGGCACTATGCCCTTCTAACGGGCTGTGTTGATGACAGGCCTTCTCTGCTGGCCTCATCATCCAGAAAGGACATGGATACAGTTCACAGGCTGAAGCCTGAAGCTCCCCCAGCACTTTAAGAAACTCAGGTAATAACACTAACTGAAATTTGAGCAGAGAAGACCTGACAATAACTATGCACAGCCTGTAGCCTTTCCGAGCTAGCTTGAATCCAGCTAGCACAGTGAGCAATAGCAATCAAGATAGACAAGCACAGGCTTCTGTGCATGTGGTATAAGCCCAGCCCATACTCGGTTTACATAAAGCCCTCTCTGAAGCCTGCGCTGTGCTATCTTCACTGCCACTATTACCTGAATTAGCTGGATCTGAGCTTGCTCAGTTAGGCTAGCCCATGCACAGCGTTTGCTGTGTAGACATACCCTTAACACTAGTCTTCACCAGATCCCACTCTACCAGGAAGATAGTGAGCTAACTCTAAATCTGAAAAATTTGTTTTCTGAATGAATGGTAAGATATGTCTCAAAGTGGACTTGTGTTGACCATTTCCAAAGTTTGTTTTTGGACTACAGAAGGGGAAAGATAACTTTATTCAAAGCTTCTCAAACACAGATGTGTGGAGAGGTCTCAAATGAGAAGCTTATAAATTAGGAAACTTTCTTTCCCTTCAATCTCAGTCCAAGTAATTATATTAGAGCTGAGCAAGAGGAGCACTGTTCCTCCTGTTTATAGTTGTGTGTGTGAGAAAAGGTATAGCCCATTCATTAAAAATGTAGGGAAAAGACCAAAAATGAAACGCTGCTACTCTTCAAACATATTTTATAATCCACTGCTCACTGGAATTCTGATAAGAATTGTTGAAGGCATTCTTTGGAATTCTGCAAAGACGTAACATAACTTTGTGAATATTTGGAAGTAATAATTTAAAATTCTGAATCAGATGTTCATCCTCTTGCTTGATTTATGGACCTGTCACTATTTTTGATGCCATATCAAATGTATTTTAAGAAGTTCAGTTTGTAAGCCTCTTCATCTATCACAAGCTTGTCCTAATTATGCAGAGTCTTTGCAAATATTATGATTCATGCTTTCATTTTCTCTCGTGCCATATTACATTTTAGACTATCAAACTCTGACATTAGAGCACTACAAATGCGCAGAAAACTGCTGCCTGTGACTTTGGACATATATAAACGCTGCCCACCCATCACCTATGATGAGCCATACAACCAACCTTTTATGCAGCTTTTTAAAAATGTTGCTAAAGGAATCTTCCTTTTTTGCTAATTACTTTATAAATAGAGATCAAGAATCAGAACAAAGAAAGATGAAAGGAGGAAGAGACAGAGGGAGATGAGGAAAGAGGAAAAATAGCATGCGTGCTAGAAAAATAAGTCTGAGGGAAAGAAGAAGCAGCAGCAAGAAATGAGAAACCAAAATATAAAGTTTTAGGAAAGGAAACAAAGAAGAAAGATCAGACAGAATAGAGGCACAGAGGGCTGCTCGCAAATGCTGCTCTCAATTACCACCAGTGTAAATCTAGCTTGAATCCATTGGTTTCAACTGAGTTACTCAGATTTACATGCATGTAATATAGCAGAATTTGACCCAACAAATTATTTTTAAAGATATCTATATTATCAAACTAATAGGAAAATGATAAATTTAAAAACAGCAACAAAAACTAGCTGAAAGACTAGGGTAGTGGGAGGCCTCATAAAAAAAAACCCTAATCTTGCTCCCACTAAAGTCAATGGCAAAATTCTAATGGATTAAAGAGGGTTCAAATCGGGCCTGTTTTGAAGTTCATCTAAGGCAGAAAAATACCGTAGACCCTTTACTGCTCATCCCAATGAGATTTTCACATGTGTTATTAAATTCTGTGCATAATCTGATTCTGGCTTGTATTCATTTATGTCTCTAGTTGACAAAGATGATTCTGTTATATATGGCACTCATTTGGCACTCTGAATCTAGAAGCTGTTGTAAACAACATACCACAACCTACATATTCAATGGGAACATTAATTAATGTTGAACTTTTAGAGGTAATCCTATGGTTAGCTATTCTGATATATATCCACGAAAAGCATTTTATAATTTACTTAATAGTATCCAGCACTTAGATGCATGTGTGTATGTATATTTTCTACGTTGGACTTTTATTTTTTTTTAATGATTTTGACTGAAATCACAGGATATAAGGATTCCAACTGCACTTCAGTGACTCCTAAAAATCACAACTAAGAATTTCATTGATCTAATGGTACTATTTCCTTGTCCAAGAAAATTAATTATGTGTTTCTTACTTTCTCTTTACACCAACATACATAACACTGGAAACAAAAGTAACAGAGTGGGGGCTGAAAGTTGATGGATTTCAGTCTTTCAATTCTAAGCCAAATTTTCAGGCCAAAGCCTGACTTTCAAGGGCTGATGTGAAATCCTATAGAAGCTGTTCAGGTAGCCAAGGCCGATTAAATGTGTTACCTGATTAATGTGAGTGTGTTTGTATGTGTGGGAGAGGGGAGAGCACTTTGCTGTATGCAATAAAGGCTGCTGAACATGCATTTTCTGTAACCTTCTAAGCCACCAAGAAAATTGCATCTTGGTGGATAAGTCAAATCTAAGAAATATTTTTGTTGACAGCTTTTCATATTAAAAAAAGATAGATATAGGAAATTGCATACAAAATCTCTCCTACTGAATGATAAAAAACAGAAATGTCTAGAAAACTATTGATGTAAAAATTCCACTATACCTTTGGAGATCAAAAATCACTAATAAAACACATATACAAATACATGTAATTAAAAATAAAAATAAACCTTGCAATAGAAATATTAGCAACATAATAAGAGCACTGAATGATAACTGGTTGCTGTAATTAGAAGCAGTTCTGCAAAGCAAATGCAAAATGATCCACATTAAACTTTACAGACAATAGCTGAACCTGGCCTGTTTCTGCAAAGGGCCATACCACGTTACAGGCTGCAACATCTATTAACCAATTCATAATGTCTTATAATAAAAAAAACATGACATATTGTGCTACATTGTCCCTGTTTCTGACAAACCAAATGCTTCCATGATGCATATGCTACCTTATTTATTCAAGTTTGTCAGTGCAACATGCATGTGCCATATCCCTCTATTAGCAATCAGGTCTTACAATCCCTATTGACAAGATGGACAACAATCCGGTCTCGTAAAAGATTCATGACACAACTTTGCACTCTCGATTGCTTGCTTTCTCATAAAACCAGTGCAAATCCTATCAAAAATTTAGCAGAACCCCTGCCTCATCTGTTTAGGCCTGAAGCTAGTTGCAGGGACAACTCATTAGGGACAAGCTCATTAAAACCAGCCCTGGAGCAAAAGCAGTTTGCGAGTCTCCTCATTTTTATTCACTTTCACCTAGCCATTCGAGTTTCTTGTGTTTCCCAGATGCAGAGCTTCTAATGATTTTGTACAATAAGCAAGGCTATTTTCAAACTTACGATAGATCCAGGGTCCCACAAATGCAGCTCCTTACTTCTGCCAAAGCTAATATCGTTTTGTTAGTTTGTAAGGCTTGTGATACTTTTTGTAGGGTATCAGGTATCTTTTTTATTTGATTAACGAAATAGCATTAATGCACAGCGACTATCAAAGCCATGACAAAATCCAGTGAGAAGTACGTATGTTCAGATTTCAAGCTGATATTCAGATGCTTGTAGCTGGGTCCTCATGTGCTGGAGTACATATGACATATGGTTTTGGATGTGTTGTGTTTCTTTGCTCTCATTGTAGTACTTCAAAGTACTATAATTCTCTCCTCCCTTTGTGCCATTCATATCTATCAAAGAAACCTGGCCAACAATTTCTAACTTGGTGCCTAAGGATAAGCACATAAATAAGTAGCCTGGTTTTCAGAAGTTCGGTGTTCTTACAGCTTCTTTTGTCTTTAACTTACAGGGGAATGGTAGGTGCTCAGCACCTCTGAAATTCAGGCCACTTTTATTTAGGTGCTAACTTTATGCACGCACATCTGAAAATCAAAGTGAAATTCATTGGCGATATAGAAAGTCATTCATACTACTAAAGCTTAGTGAGGAGGCTGTGCCTAGGGAGGTGCTGGCAGAGTGACTTTGAAGGGTTCCTTGCCCTTTCTGCACTACCAAAGGGGCGCTTAGTGCTGGCCCTGAAAAGTTCAGCATATAAAAATAAGGCTGAAGGCATTTACCACAGGATCTATGATTACATGGATCTAGTGGCTTAGAAAACATGCAAAGTCGGAATAGGCTACTGAGGGATTGTCCTAGAGTCCCAGGGACTGCTTGCAGTTTGGGTGTGGTGAATTCTATCACTCAGCCCCCATGGAGATCCATACACAACGCCCAGCTATTCACGCTTTGCGTTGGGGTTAGTTTCACTCTAATGACCTTCATTTTCACATGTATTATGGAACAATATATTAAGGCTAGATCCTATCCAACCTAGCTATGGAGTGCCCTGTGTATATTAAGTTCAAGGTAACAAGTAATGGTTTGGACAGGAAGTGTATGGGAATATAATCTTGCATTTATAACATGTGGTCATAAGAACATAAAAATATAAGAATGGCCATATTGAGTCAGACCAAAGGTCCATCTAGCCCAGTATCCTGTCTTCCAACAATGGCCAATGCCAGGTGCCCCAGAGGGAATGAACAGACCAGGTAATCATCAAGTGATCCAGCCCCTGTCACCCATTCCCAGTTTCTAACAAACAGAGGCTAGGGACACCATCCCTGCCCATCCTGGCTAATAGCCATTGATGGACCTATCTTCCATGAACTTATCTAGTTCTTTATCAAATTACTCCCTATCTAGAAGCAGTAGTAAGGTCAAAAAGGGGAATTATTAGCAAAGCACTTAATTTGCACGCTGAGGATTTTATTTAAATCCAAGTCTCTGTAGCCAACAATTCTTCTCCCACACCTTGCTTCTTTTTAATCCTAGCTCTTGAGAGTAAGGAAGTGGGTCCAGATGGATGTAAGGCTCGCTTCTATTGAAAGTATAGCACTACACTTAGAGTCCAACATCATTTGTGTGCAGTTCAGTCACTGCTCATACTTATGCTGGAGCATAACACCTTTGTACGCCCTCCTGCATGTTATGCAAAGAATTGTGGGATCAAGGTCTAACTTAAGGCACTTTTCAAAATCTAAATTAATAACCCATCAGACAGGAATGGATATTTTGCATCCTTTACTGCCCATTGTGTACATATGTAACACTTGGGGACTTTTTGAAAAATATTCAATTGCCCTAAAAAAGTAAAATAGTTTTGAAGATTGTTGTTTAAAAGATGGAGTTTACTCACCTAACTATATCAGCAAAAACTATGAAGTTTGTGATGTAAATCTTTTAATACACAGATTGTTGCCCTGAAATACATTGCATAGTTTCCACCAACAACAATTTTGCCACACAGTTTAACTCAACAAGCATGACACACATCAAGCATTATAGGAAATCAAGGATATTCGTCTTTCTTCATGCATAGATTATTGACCAGGCAGGTGGTTTATGATACCACTGAAACTGATGCCAAATCAAAGTCTAGGCAAGATCAACAAACAGTCTTCACATGCAAAACCCTTATTCAATGGTACTCCAATGGAAATTTGTCCAATTTAGGTGTTGGAGAATTGGGCTCTAGTGTCACCAGAACAAAATCCTTTTGAGGTACTGGATTGAAAGAAATGTTTCCATACAGAAGCCATTTTCTAACTAAACAATGTGGATATTTTAATTCCACCTGCTCCTTTATAGAACAGCTGAAGGCTAAAGTAGTTTGCACTGTAAACCAAAGATTTAAATTCTGGGTATTCTGAATGATAAAAAGTAAAGGACTAAACTGTTTCAGATTGAAAAAACATGTAAACAAAAATTAAAAACCACCAAGAAGTGTATTAAATCCACTAGATAATGTTTTTTTCCATTTCTAAAACATACAAGTGGACACATCTGCTTTTCTATCAAATTTCTCTTATATCTGTCAGAAGAAAGGACTCCAAGGCTGAGAACCTATGTGCCCAGTGAATTTTTTTGCAGAGATGAACATTGGTGAGGCCTCATCTGGAGTACTGTGTCCAGTTTTGGGCCCCACACTACAAGAAGGATGTGGAAAAATTGGAAAGAGTCCAGCAGAGGGCAACAAAAATGATTAGGGGACTGGAACACATGACTTATGAGGAGAGGCTGAGGGAACTGGGATTGTTTAGTCTGCAGAAGAGAAGAATGAGGGGGGATTTGATAGCTGCTTTCAACTACCTGAAAGGGGGTTCCAAAGAGGATGGATCTAGACTGTTCTCAGTGGTAGCTGATGACAGAACAAGAAGTAATGGTCTCAAGTTGCAGTGGGGGAGGTTTAGGTTGGCTATTAGAAAAAACTTTTTCACTAGGAGGGTGGTGAAACACTGGAATACGTTACCTAGGGAGGTGGTGGAATCTCCTTCCTTAGATATTTTTAAGGCCAAGCTTGACAAAGCCCTGGCTGGGATGATTTAGTTGGGATTGGTCCTGCTTTGAGCAGGGGGTTGGACTAGATGACCTCCTGAGGTTCCTTCCAACCCTGATATTCTATGATTTTATGAAAACTTCAGAAAACAGGGATTTATAAAGAAAATGACACAACATAAATATTAACACTGCAAATAGCGATGTTAAAATTGTTTTTCTTAAATCCAATTAAATCTTATCATAAAAGAAGCTTAACAACAAAAGGACTGAAACTGAAATGCTTTAAAAATTAAAATATAGCTAAGTACACTTTTAATGATGCCAGCTTTTTACTTTTATACAGACATTTGAAAGCCGTATTTAAGCCTTTTCTCTAAACCCTTTCAAAAGCATGGGAGATATAATTCAGTTGCTACACTTACATACAAAGTAAAGGCTAAGAGAATTAGAATACAACTAACTACCACATCAATGTAACTTTTCTAGATGATTTCTTTCTTAAAATAAGAAAAGTAATTTAATCTTGCAGCTTTCAAGTCAATTATAAAATATAAACACATTTGACTCCAAATATTTTGAAAGGCTATTAATGCATCACAAACTTCAATAATTGTGAGAAAAAAACAAAAATCAATGACCAGCAGCTTCATTACCCTAACAAGCAAGATCACTCCCCTTTTTGTCAGCGTGAGTGTTTTAGCAATATAATATTGATACAACTAAAAGAGAAAAGGAGTATTTGTGGCACCTTAGAGACTAACAAATTTATTTGAGCATAAGCTTTCGTGAGCTACAGCTCACTTCATCGGATGCATTCAATGGAAAATACAGTGGGGAGATTTATATACATAGAGAACATGGATGATATGATAGGGCCTAATCACATCAGCCACAACATGAGAGGCTCGTTCACCTGCACATCTACCAATGTGATATATGCCATCATGTGCCAGCAATGCCCCTCTGCCATGTACATTGGTCAAACTGGACAGTCTCTACGTAAAAGAATAAATGGATACAAATCAGACGTCAAGAATTATAACATTCAAAAACCAGTTGGAGAACACTTCAATATCTCTGGTCACTCGATTACAGACCTAAAAGTGGCAATACTTCAACAAAAAACCTTCAAAAACAGACTCCAACGAGAGACTGCTGAATTGGATTAATTTGCAAACTGGATACAATTAACTTAGGCTTGAATAGAGACTGGGAGTGGATGGGTCATTACACAAAGTAAAACTATTTCCCCATGTTTATCCCCACCCCCTGTAAATGGCCCATCTTGATTATCACTACAAAAGGTTCCTCCACTCCCCCGCCCCCCGCTGGTAATAGCTCACCTTAAGTGATCACTCTGGTTACAGTGTGTATCGTAACACCCATTGTTTCATGTTCTCTATGTATATAAATCTCCCCACTGTATTTTCCACTGAATGCATCCGATGAAGTGAGCTGTAGCTCACGAAAACTTATGCTCAAATAAATTTGTTAGTCTCTAAGGTGCCACAAGTACTCCTTTTCTTTTTGCGAATACAGACTAACACAGCTGCTACTCTGAAACTAAAAGAGGTAAATCAGCACAAACTACCTTAATAACTAGGTGTTAGGTAAGTATTTTTATCGGTTTTGTGAACTTGCTCCAGTACACCAACATAGATATGTATATCATGCATTTTTCCCTAAAGCCTTGTAAATGCACCAATGCAATTCAATGAGAATGTAATGTTGACCCTATAAACCAAACTGCAATGACTTCATTACTGACACAACCTCCCCTTATTAAAGATTCCTCAAACAAACAGGTGCTTCACACTGGGTCTACTCCTAAAATTGCTTTCTCTTTATTCCCAGGGATCCATCAGGAGCTGAAGGAGAATTCATGCAGTATAGATCAGTCAGGCATTGACAGCACATCACACTTTGACAAGCTGCTTGGCTCTGTTTAAAGTTTAAGTTAGGCCTTGGCCCATCAAGGCCATGGCTATTGAATTATTGACAGCTTCACACTGTGGTGCAAAGAGAAAGACTGCTATAGCCTCAATTCAATAAAGATGAAATGGAAACCCTCTCTGAAGCTTACTTTAGCACGTTAAAGGAGTTTTAATGGGCTGGTTTAAAATTCAGTAAGAGAATACATTAGACTGATTATATTTTCAATTGCTAAACACAGACACACAAAAAGTTTGGGATTCTGCGGTGATTATAAATGAGAGGAAAACTGTGTCAGTGAGAATTTGATCTAACTACTTCAAAGTTAGCTAATGTCTCAAACCAGTCTCAGAATCATCCAGTTTTACACAATGGATAATTTTTCACAACTCTGTTCTATGACCTCATATGCATCCAAAGGTTTTAACACTGATGTAGACACTAGTGATGCTAAAACACAGGCTAGTTATTACATCAGTTACTTTCTGCCAATGCTCTTAAATACACAAGCTAATGAAATGGCCAATCAGCATTTCCAGTAAATCAACTGCATGGGTTTTATGTCTCCTCCCCTTGCTATCCATCTGAAGAGGAGTAGGTGGTGGGGAGTAAATTGGCTGTACAATATCTATACTTTATCAGAACCACTTTGGAGAGCAGATAGCCACTATTTCATAGCTGGCTGATGAGTATTAACAATTCTGATTTTCTTCCATAATCTCTTTTCTTCTTCAAATTTATACCTGCCAAGATTTACTTGTATTTTAATAGCTGATGTCAGACATGCAACATGCAGAAAGTCCCATCTCAGGACTATAATTTTAAATACAATGAGACTCACATCAACTGTCGCATTGACATGCAGAAAATTATTCCACGTGGACTTCTAAAGTGCATCCTAAAAGCTTCAGAGAATGAGTACATTTTTAAAAGAACTTAAATTGATGATCATGGCTTTTTTAAGCAATTTGTCTAATGTGACCCTATACTCATTTCTCCAACATCACTTCCAATGTGCTGCCTCCTGTCAAATCAACAAAAAGAGCCTAACAGCACATCTAAATTTGTGTTCATTTGCCTACTGCAGGATTATCTTTGCCACGTCAAGCATTATAAGTAAATCAAAGATGCTTCTCAGGGGCTGTAAGAGTAGGACTAATCTCCAGACAAATATTTAGAAGGCAGCTTAGCCTGCTCTGGCTTTAATCGTTTCCAACTGATTTGACTTATTCTAATTACAGCCTTTATGTTATAAAAGCCATTTTTATGTTGCTGAGGAGCAGTTTCATTGCAAATACATGAAATTTGCTGAGTTTCTGTTCCCATGTCGATTATGGAAATGGCACTCTCTAGCTTTCCTCTAATTAGAAAAACACACTCCACAGAGCAGCAACAATTTTTAACATTAATAACATAGTAACAGTGTCCTTTTGTGTGTCTTTAAATAATTTCTCAAAATGTGACACCACAAAGCCACTGCTTCTCACTTGAGTATCATATAAGGAGTAATTTTCACATTTTTACATATTACACTTATTCAAACACAGAACTCCATCTTTGAAGAACATGTTTGTAATTTAATCAAACACAATAAGATAATTAAACTCTAGAAGAGTTTATGATAAGGTGCATTTCATGCCCATGAACTTGGAAAATTCAAAAACTCATATCACAAAGCAGATTAAATATATCCTTTGACAATCAGGCTGCACTGCTATTTGTTTCCTTTAGTGCTTACTTATTATACTATCATTTTCTATTATGAACAGAAGGCCCAGACAACACAATTTTAATTTGCATCAACTTGTAAATTTTTATGCAGTTCAATGGAAATCAAAATGGTTTATCCTAACAACATGGATATTAGAGATGGATGATGAGGAGTCACAGAACAAGTAGCATACGTCCACGCCAATTTCAAAGAATAGTTATATAAGTCACAAAACATAACTGCTTCAGTTCAATGGACAATGCCATTTTTAGGAGGGTCAAACTGATCAGTACAAAGGAAGTGGTAGTATAATGCAAATCAAGCATGCAATAACATTTGTACCATGGAACTATGGTGCACATCTGTAAAGTAACACAACTCGCTTCCATTTTTAGAGCAAATAGAATGAAGGCTAATATGACAAGGTCAATACAGATGAAAAATGTTACAGTACTAACAAGGTGGTACACCCTTTAGAAGCAGAAGAGAATATTCCAGACTCAACCCAGAACTTGTAAAGCTGCAAGTGTAATAGAAATTAGAAATGTGTCTTAAAACTCTTTTCTATGTTTTCAATTATATTATTGCACAGAATTATCCACTGAATAGGCATAAGGTATATCTGCTAGTACTCTATGGGGTATACTATGAACTGTGGGAGAAGAGGAGGTGCTCCAAGCAGCATGGCTCCTGGAGACATTGTGACTAAAGCATGGCCTCTAGGAGATCCAGCAAACACAGGAGAGACAGAGTCTAATACACCTTCTTAAAGGGACCAGCATACAGTTGCTTTTCATGAGACCAGATTTTAGGGGCTTGAGAGTGGGAATAGGTGCGGGGCAAGCCCAGAGCCCTGCACTTGCTCCATTTACCCTTTTGGAAAGGCTAGAATCATTACCACATTAGAATCCTTGGTAGCGCAGAGACAGGGGAGGCAGCTTCCATCTGATTTAATGTGTGATCTTCCTGAAAGGACCCTTATTGGATAGCCAAGATGTAAAACTACAATGGTCATGTCTTTCCTTTCACACTCAGTCTGCCCCCTCTCTCTATGGCATGCCCATTCCCCACGTCAGCCCCAGGTCCAACCTGAAACTCTCCCTGCAGCTTGGTTTCCTGTGGAAGTGGTGAAGGTGGCTCTGTTCCAGGCATAGGGTTCCTTCTGCACTGGATATTTTCCTAGGGACTTATGCCTGCTCTGTGCCCCCCTTGTGCCAGTATAACTGGCATAAAGAGACTGTGGGACAATGATGCATAGGGCCACTGCAAATGAAAGGCCCAAGGACAACCAGCCCTGGCCCAGAAAAACAAGGGAGGAGTGAAGAAGTTCCCTGTGCCCTCTCCTGTGTGTGTGTCCTGGCACACACACACAAGGATAAGTACAATCTTGCCCAATGTATTTTACACATTTTTTGGAAAACACCTATTCTGCTCAACTGCATCATGTTTACCACACTTGACTTCTTTCTATACAATGGAAGTAGAACATTTTACAACTGACACATCACACTACTTTGAAAATAAGACTCCCCGATGACAAAGCTATTCCACGCTAATTAAATCCATTAACAAAAAAGCTCTCAGCATAGGTATTGGAACACTATACAAATATACTGGTTCCAGTGTGCTTTAATACTCATGGGTTAGTGAAATTGTAACATCAAAAAGATAGCTCTCGTAGTGGGAAGGAACATGTATTTCTACACATACACATATACATGGTGGGAGTCCGCCAGAGGGGACAGCAAGGATGTTGTATGCCCCAGTATTGGCTACATCTAAACTACAAGAAAGAGCTGTGACTCCCCTGCTCATGTATACATGCTTTCACTAGCTCCCATTGAGGTAGTGAGAATATACATAACAGCGTGCCATGGTACCACCAGGTAGTGGCATCAGAGGCACAGATTAGGTGTGCCACGTGCAAACCTTCCTGAAACCGGTGGATTGTACTCAGCATAGCTAAGCCATGCCTATGTTGCTTCCACCCATGCTACTTAGGCTACACAGCTTGATGAGAGCTAATGAGAGTATGTGTACATGAGCAGGGGAATCACACTCCTAGCTCTTAGTGTAGACACAGCCATTGAGGGGGTAACCAACACTTTGACTAAGAGGTTCATAATTCTAGGGCGTTTTTAGGCCACTGATTGCTCCTAGGTTAGCATTGGTGATAAAAAGACCCATCTCTCAGCTACACTAGAAATTGCAACCGTTTCTCTCAGAATTGCACTTGGTCACTCCTTTGGGAGCTCCAGTGTGCTCCACATAGGTCTAGTGTGAAGAATACTCAGAAGCTACAACTTGAGTATGCAGCTGCCCACTTGTTTTAAGACGTAATTCACTGGACATACATTGCATCAGATCTCCTAAGGCTGTGATGGCTGTTTTGTTTGCACATGCAATTCATTTTGTTTTTGAATTATAAATCCCCCCCCACATGGTTTGGTTCATGTTACTTAAGAAGCCACTATTCTGCCCACCACAGCAGCAAAGGTCAGTCCTTCTGCCTACCCTTAATTTGAATGTTTGAGAACTAGTGGATGACCTATTTCAGAGGAAGGTCAAACTCAAATTAATTTCTCTCAATTGTTGGTCAGAGCTGAAATGTGATGGCTGTGAGGACATGATGTAAGGTCCATCTGTTTCATTGCCTAAGGAGAGGTTAAAGGAGTATACAGCATCATGGGAAATGATTGATATCCAAAATGGACACTAAGCAATATATTATGAAAGCTGTTTTTTAAAATAATGTTTGGAGCCCAGAGACTAAATGATTAATTATTGTATAACTTAATATTAATAATTGATTAACGATTAATACACATACATAGACACATTCTCATCATTCAGCAATATACTATGATGTCAAACTCCATCACTCAGCAAAAATTGAGTGAATGTGTATACGAAAGACCAAATTCCTCTGGATTTAACTTCATTGGGGCTTGAACAGGTATAGATAGGGGACAATTTTGCAAAACGATAACTTCCATATTTTCGTAACTGCCAAATCCTTTAAAAACATAAACGCTAAATATAAGTGCTCCTGGGGATCCATGTGGAGCTGTGTAAGTTTGATGTATGCAATAACATTGGTGCCAAATGGGAATACTAAGCAAATATGCTCAGATGTCCTAATGAAAATGGGCTTATTGCACCCTACCATGTAAAGAAGCACATAGGATAATGAGATCCATCCAAGACATTGCTGAAAATGGACAAGAGTTTACAGCATCATGCTGTAATATGAAACTAGTGCATTGCAGCTAGCTGGACTGAGCAGGACAGCATGGCTTTCATAAAGTGCATAAAGGACAGCAGTAATTTTGGGTACTCACACTTCCATATCCCCAAACACTCTAGTGTTCTGGAGCACTATATTTACAGACGGAGAGGTCCCATTACTAATGGGAATCTCATTTTATGTGTTTTAATGAGCAATTACTGGCATCACCATGGTGCCATGCAGGCACTTTTGACCTGTTCCCAGACCAGCACTTCACAAGTTGATGAAGTTGGACGAGCTTTAACAAGTGGAATGTTTGTCTGTTTGTTTGAATGTCAATCATTTATGATGGCGTAAGTCATAAGGTAAAATTACTTCTAGTAGCTATCTATGTCACAGTTCTTTCCTTATCATATGGTGAATCAGATGCTAAGTGTAATGTTACACCACCTGTCAAGCAGCAAGAAGATAAAAAAATGTGGGGGGGGTTGTCAATCAGAAAGGTAAATATGAGACCAAACAAGAATACCCAATGCCCTTCCTCTCCAGTTAAGGAATTCCCCACAACAACAAATCCTAAAAAACAGATGAGGACGAGGAGACTGGGATGAGGATGTAGTAAAAGGAGACTACAAGAAAGATAATTACTAGTAATATCTGCCTTGTTGACTCTATCTCTCCTTCTCCCATCCTACAATGAATCTAAGACTGATTGTAGATATAGCAAGTGGTACTAGTCTAAAAAGAGGAATTATCTGAAGTTGCTGCCTCGACAGACTGTGTCCAAAAGCAGTTTTTTTCCCTCTGAGGATAGATCTGATCATCAATGGCACAAGTGTGAGAAGTACTGAGCAGGTATCAGCTTTAGAAAGATTCTGGTCCAACAGTTCTTCAGTCCTCTCTACTTAAGAAATGGAGAGACCTCTGGTTGAACATTCTGTTATTATACTTTGTGTGGTTGCGATGTGTTATCTCATATATAAGTGAATACAAACCCAAAACTATGTAGAAATTGACTGAAAGCTTCTATTCTCCCTGCCTTGTAGCACAAGAATGAGAGGACAGTCAGTGAAACTGCAAAGCAGCAAACTCAAACCTGATAAAAGGAAATTCTTTTTGATTCAACCTGCTAATCAGACAGTAGAACTCACTACCACAGGAACCAAGACCCCACTAACATGCAAAGAGAGATTGGTCATTTGTATGGGTAACAAGAATATCTACAATTATACTTCTTAAAAAATCCTGTAAAGGATACAAATGTAACGCTTCAGGGGTTAAGTCGCACTCTGACCATTAAGGATTAAGATAAAACCTACATGAGAGACATTTTATCCCAAGACCTTGCTGTGGGGTTCTTTCACCTGCCCCTGAAGTTCTCATGCTGGCCACTGTCTGAGACAGGATGCTTGATTAGAAGAACCAGGGGTATGATCCAGGATGGTAAATCTCCTGATTCTATGTTAAAGTAGATCCTGAACCATTATGGGGGCGGGGGAGGGGAACGCATAGAAATAACAGAAAATGATAACTGTTCTATAGTTCTTTAAACCATTCTACAGAATTCAGTAGAAATTAATATCTCTGCTATTGAATTCTACAGAAAGGTTCACTAAATCATAATATAAGAACTCTTTTCGACTAAATTATATAGTTTTTTAGAGATGAAGCAATCACCAAAATAGCTGTCAGATTTTGTAGAGGATATGGGGAAGAAGAAGAAGGAGCAGAAAGATGTATCCCACTTCTTCCTCCAAATCTATCGGGAAAGCAGTGGGCAGATCACAAAGAGCAAAACCTTGGTGTTTTCACAGAGCTTCAGCCCAAACACTAACAAACGGACTGGAAAACCTTCATGGATCTTTTCCCCAGCATCGGCCAATCTCTGCAAACCTCACTTTTGCCCAATATATAATTCTAACAGAAGCCATATTAGTTTCCACTCATACTTTCAGTGCTTCTGAAAGTCATTCTGAGTAGTTGGTGCTCTCCTGTCTATTGATACAGTTTGTGCATAGCTGTTACATTGTACCAGCACATGAAGTGAAATTTCCCAAGCATTGTGGGGTAGTCTCAAAGCCTTGATTTTCAACAGGCTGCTGCTTCAGAAAGAGTCCTACAGAGGACTAGCTAACTTACAGAGAAATGGATTGAAAGCATGCTCCCTGGTGCAAATCTTTAGCATCGTTTTTATGCATGTCTGCCCTCCCAGGAGAAACTCTGAATGGGACTATTTTCTGCATTCTATAGTTATGAACTGGGTGAAACCTTTCTATGAGTTGAGTTCAAACCCCATCGAGAATTGTAGGTGTGAACTCACCCATCAGTTAAATATAACTCTAAGCATAGGTGCTGGAAGTAGGAGTGCTGGGGGTGCAGCAGCACCCACTGGTTGAAGTGGTTTCCATCCTATTCAAGGTTTACAGTTTTGTTCAATAGCTTTTAGCACCCCCACTATAAAAACTGTTCCAGCACCTATGACTGTAAGCATAAACCCGACCTCAGACAAAAGGAGCATGTGAACCCGCCCAAGAGCTTTTGCTGAGTATTGTTTTGGGTATGGGGATGAAGGTGTAGGAAGGCAGAACACACAAATAAACTGTGGAGAGTGAAAAAAAATCATGACAGACAGCCTGAAGGAGCAGCTGAAAGTATGCAGCTGACCCTGGAAGAAACCTGGGGAGAGATTTTTGGGTCAGGGCTGCAGGCTGAAAACACTTCTCTTGGTGCTAAGAGCAAAAGAAGCTGTTTCCTGCTGTTTGATTTCTATGTTCAGAAAGACAGGACTATGTACAGTCTTTGTAATATATATATAGGTAGAAAATACCTGACTACCACCAATTTCTAGACCCAGCTGGAACACCCAGAGGGCCCCAAACTTTGAATATCCACTCAGGTCCAAAACAGACAACAGTATCAGAGAAGGGATAACGGTCTCTCTGCATAGCGCAAGAGGATCCTCCTGAACGAGAGACTGATAGGTCTGCATCCTGAAACAGATCTCATGTAATCTCTTGTTGAGGTGGCACAGATTCAAAAACTGTTGGAAGCCACATGCCTTTTTGTCTGTATGAAGCAATGCAAGTTCTATTCTGAGCAGGGGAACTTCTTACTGGGTCTTTCTGTAGCAGTTCATACATCTGATAAAATTCTTCCTGCCTCTGGAGTTATGAAACCAGCCCACAGATCTGAAAAATCACTTGTGTGGGACCTAAACTCATAACCTTCTTCCATCCCTTCCCTTCCTTTTTCAAATGGCTATGATGGTGTGGACTCATTTACCCACAGAGAAGAGATAATATTGTGTTGTGGGAGGCTCTCGGGAAGTGGTGGGCAACCTGTGACCCGCAGGACACATGCAGCCCATCAGGGTAATCCACTGGTGGGCCACGAGACAGCTTGTTTACATTGACCGTCTGCAGGTACAGCCGCCTGCAGCTCCTAGTGGCTGCGATTCGCCGTTCCCGGCTATAGGCACCAACTTCTCCTGGCACCGGTGGGTGCTCAACACCCCCCCCCCCCCCGCCCCAACTCCACCCCTGCCCGCCCCCTCCCGCCCTTTCCCTGCCCCCATTCCAACCCCTTCCCCAAAGTCCCCACCCCAACTCTGCCCCCTCCCTGCCTATATTGGACTCCTTCCCCAAGTTCCCGCTCTGGCCCCCCCTCTTCCCCACCTCCTCCCCTGAATGCGACACGTTCCCACTCCTCCCCCCTCCCTCCCACAGCTTGTTACGCCACAAAACAGCTGTTTCGTGGTGGCAAGCATTGGGAGTGGAAGCGGGGACGCAGCGCACTCAGGGGAGGAGACAGAGGTGAGGTGAGCTGGGGTGGGGAGCTTGGCTGCTGGTGGGTGCAGAGCGCTCACCAATTTTCCCCCATGGGTGCTCCAGCCCCAGAGCACCCACAGAGTCGGTGCCTATGTTCCTGGCCAATGGGAGCTGCAGGAAGCAGCAGCCAGCAGGTCCCTGAGGCCCACGCCGCTTCCCGCAGCTCCCATTGGCCGGAAACGGCGAACCCCAGCCACTGGGAACTGTGGGTGGCCGTGCCTGCAGACTGTCAATGTAAACAAACTGTCTTGCGGCCTACCGGTGGATGGAGAAGGGCCAGCTGGCTCTCAGTGGGGCTGCTTAGATGGCAGGTAGAGGAGGTAGCGACTGCAGTAGTATTGCTGCATTTGGTTCTTAAGATGGGCCATACTGTGCCATTCTACTCTAAAAAGGGGTAACTGTAAAAATGGCATGTCGCTACTCAACAGACCTGCACTTTGTTACTCCGAGTTCTAGTATACACAGAATCAACACCGTGTCAAACATTAGAGTTTGCTGGTTGATACACCTATTAGCACTGTGGAGTTGACTTAGCTAAGGCATAAGGATCTGAGGATTCTGTTCATCTTGTGCCTCATCAACAGAACTGTTTACTATGGTGGGGGATTTTGAAAAGTCCCCTCTCGTCAGAAATGGGACTTACACTCTGAGTCATTTAAGAGCTTTTCAAAGTCACACCTCAAGTTCCAATCAGCTACACCTGAGCCAGCATACTCAAAGTAGGAGAACTGCACAGGTGTCACTAAGGTCATTATTTGGTTTTCAAAACCTTTATTACTGGTGATGCTTGGATATAATAAATATGGGCCCCTCACAATGCTATTCACACAATCATGATTCAGAGTAGAACTGCACTGTAAAGAAAGAGGAGGATGAATGAAGCCCTGCAAAAACAAGAGCAAGTGTCTCCTTATGGGAGATGTAGAGGACAGAGAGAGACAGTGCTGATACTGCAGCAGACTGCAGCCAGGGAGCACACGGAATGGCTTTCATGCTTTTGCACGGATATAGGCAGAGGATGAACTTGCTAATCCAGGCCCAGAGGGAGGGGCTGCTGCAGAGACTTGTAGCAGTTACCAACAAATTAAAGGTTCCCAAAGCTGAGAGCAGACGTGTGTGTGCAGAGGGAAAGATGGGGAAAGAAGGCTGAAGCATGAGGCCCCACAGGCACAGGGGGAATATGGAGGAAGGGTAATTCCCAACTGGGATCCCAGCCATGACATAATGGGAGGAAAAGAGGAAATTAGCCTCAGGAAATAATAAAATCTGCAGCTGCAGCAATCCCTTACCCATGCTAGGGAAGCTGAGGACCGCCACAGAGAAGGTTCAGGAAGAGCCAGAGTTGAATCTCCCACAGTTGGGCAGAGGAGGCTTGGGCAGGAGGACTGGAAACAAGTCCTGCCCCAAGTGAAGTCTTAGGCTGGCTCTTGGAGTTGGAACTGACTGCCTAATATCCAGTCCTCTGTTTCTTCTGATCCTTCTCCTCATCTTATTTCCTGCTGGCCTCTTCCCTTCTGAGAGAGAGTTGAAAATGAAAAAATGAGGCAGAGGGGTGAGCAGTGGGCTCAATCATGGATGGCGGGTATAAGTGGCTTGGGGAGACTAAGCCTCTACAACAGGGCAAAAAATGCTGGATGTGGTACACCTCCCTCTGGAGTAGCACTGGCCTGCCACCTGTGGAGCACCACTGCTGCAAGTTCCCAAGAAGTGGAAGGGCCACCAGCACCCAGACTGTGGCTCCACCTGCGCTCCAACCCGAGGAACCGTCCCCACTCAGCCTCTTCCCGTGGCCCTGCCTGCACTGCGCCTCTTCCCACGCCAGCTCTGCATCTTCCCCCCAAGGCCCCACCACCATTCCACCTCTGCCCCCAAGGCCCTGCCCGTCGCTTGCTCTTCTCTTGGGGAAGGGCAGAGAGGCACGAGCAGCAGGTGGGAGGGGCTTGGGGGAGGAGAGGAGCCAGTGGTGGGCGGGGGGGCGGCTTAAGGGGAGGAGAGGAGCGAGCAGCAGGCAGGCGGGAGGGTCTCGGGGGAGGGGAGGAGAAGAGCCAGTGGCAGGCGGGGGAGGTTTGGGGGAGGAGAGGAGCAAGCGGTGGGCAGGCAGGAGGGTCTCAGGGGAGGGGGCAGAGAGGAGCCAGTGGTGGGCAGTGGGGCTTCAGGGGAGGAGAGGAGCGAGCAGCAGGCAGGCGGGAGGGTCTCGGGGGAGGAGAAGAGCCAGTGGCGGGCAGGGGGGCTTCAGGGGAGGAGAGGAGTTAGCAGCAGGAAGATGGGAGGGTCTCAGGGGAGGGGGCAGAGAGGAGCCCTTGGCGGGCAGTGGGGCTTCAGGGGAGGAGAGGAGCGAGCAGCAGGCAGGCAGAAGGGTTTGGGGGGAGGGGGAGGAGAAGAGCCAGTGGCGAGCGGGGGGAGGCTTCAGGGGAGGAGAGGAGCAAGCGGTAAGCAGGTGGGAGGATCTCAGGAGGAGGGGCGGAGAGGCATGAGTGGCAGGACATCGGGGGAGGAGTTGGAGAGGAACAGGTGGGGGCACCTTGGGAGAAGAGGCAGAACCAAGGCGTGAAGAGGTACAGTGGGGGTAGATCCACAGGTGAAGCGGATGAGCTGGAGCAGGGCCTTGGGGGGAAGAGGCTGAGCAGGGCCACGGTCTCGGCACCGGTGCACCCCCCACCCCCACCCTACAAACACAAACTTCTAGGGAGTTCTGGTGCTCACGCCCAGCCTCCCAAACGCAAGAGTCATGTGCTGACTGTGGGCTCCATGCTTGTTGGATACAATAGTAAAAACCACTGGAAGGGAAGCAGAGTAACCTCTTCGCTTCCTATTATTATTACTATTTGTATTACCAGCGCACCTACACCTAATCATGGACTGGACCCCCATTGTGCTAGCAAGCCTTTCAGATCCACAGAAGGGAAAGGGAGATGCTTGGTACTAACGCTTTTCACTCACATCCTTCACCCAAGGTCCTGAGTGTGCTCTACAAAGATAAATAAGCATGTGCAGTAAGCGCTGCCTCTGCTAACTTTTTCCACCTAGCCAACACCACACTGTCTATTCCCCTGCATGTGGAGACACCACATGGCTTTTTTTAGACACCTTGCTTTGAAGCACTCATGGTATGGTATGCCACTGAGGCTATGGCTACACTTATGGCAGCATGTAGAGTACAGGTGCTACACATTTAACCACATGCTGCAGTGACAGGCAGGCTGCCTCCACACTTAGCACTGCAGAGTGCAGCAGTGAAAGGCTCTGGCGGAGGGAGGCAATGGGGAAAGGCTCTGGCAGCAGGACACAACACAGCTAAAAGCAGTAGTATAGACATGGAAGGCACTGCTTGGGCACTGCTTGGGCATGCAGAAAGCCCTGTAGGGTGTATACCCTGGGGGATCACGCATGTAGGGAACTCTCCTCTACTCGCCTAAGCTGTGTCTCACCATCTACACCGATATTTATACCCGTGCTAGTTGGGCATGCAGTGTCTGTACTGTACACACTGCCATAAGTGTTGACGAAGCCTTAGTCAAACTGTGCAGGACTGTCCTTTACGGCATCCTGTGGCAACATACCGCTTTGCAGGAGCATAAGAATGGCTATACCAGGGATTCTTAACCTTTTTCTTTCTGAGGATTCCGCAACAGGCTATAAAAGCTCCATGGCCCAGCTGTGCCACAACAACTGTTTTTCTGCATATAAAGATAGGGCCGGCGTTAAGGGTTAGCAAGCAGAGCAATTGCTTGGGGTCACATGCCACAGGGGGCACAGCAGAGCTAAGTTGCTCAGGCTTCGCTTCAGCCCCGGATGGTGCGGCTCAGGGCCCCAGGCTGCAGTCCTGCGCTGTGGGGCTTTGACTTTCTGCCCTGGAATGTAGCGACTCTAACACCATCCCTGCTTGGTGGATCCTCTGAAAACCGCTCGTGGCCCCGCAGGGGACCCCGGACCCGTGGTTGAGAACCACTGTGCTATACCATATCAGACCAGTGTCCAGTATCACATGCTTCAGAGGAAAGTGAAAGAAACCCTGTTATGGGCAATTTTGAAGCTTGCCCATAAGTTTCTTTCTAACCCTGGGCAGTTAGTGATTATGCCATGAAGTAGGAGGGTTTATATCCCTTATATTTTTTTTTACCCTAACATAGCTCTAGATCCTGAATAAGAGCCTCCTTTCTGTTGTGGCTGATTTCTGCTCCACTGTGTCACAACTGACACATAGCCCCTATAAAAAGAAAAGGAGTACTTGTGGCACCTTAGAGACTAACCAGTTTATTTGAGCATAAACTTTCGTGAGCTACAGCTCACTTCATCAGATGCATGCAGTGGAAAATACAGTGGGGAGATTTTATATACACAGAGAACATGAAACAATGGGTGTTACCATACACACTGTAATGAGAGTGATCAGGTAAGGTGAGCTATTACCACCAGGAGAGAAAAAAAAAAAACCTTTTGTAGTGACAATCAAGGTGGGCCATTTCCAGCAGTTGTCAAGAACGTCTGAGGAACAGTGGGGAGGGGGAGGAGGAATAAACATGGGGAAATAGTTTTACTTTGTGTAATGACACATCCACTCCCAGTCTTTATTCAAGCCTAAGTTAATGGTGTCCAGTTTGCAAATTAATTCCAATTCAGCAGTCTCTCATTGGAGTCTGTTTCTGAAGTTTTTTTATTGAAGAATTGCCACTTTTAGGTCTGTAATTGAGTGACCAGAGAGATTAAGTGTTCTCCGACTGGTTTTTGAATGTTATAATTCTTGACGTCTAATTTGTGTCCATATTTGTCCAGGTAATAGCTCACCGTACCTGATCACTCTCGTTTCAGTGTGTATGGTAACACCCATTGTTTCATGTTCTCTGTGTATATAAAATCTCCCCACTGTATTTTCCACTGCATGCATCCGATGAAGTGAGCTGTAGCTCATGAAAGTTTATGTTCAAATAAATTTGTTAGTCTCTAAGCTGCCACAAGTACTCCTTTTCTTTTTGCGGATATAGACTTAACATGGCTGCTCCTCTGAAACCTGTCATAGCCCCAATGTTGCCAATCATCAATTAAGGATTTTGCAGAGTTCCCATTATAGAAGCCCCTAACATTTTAGGCCCTCAAGAGCAGGGAGAAAAAAAAAAAGAGAGAGTGAGAAAAGGAAAATGACATTGACACACAACATTATCATTCTGGTATAGAAAACTACCTTTTATAAGTTTTCAGAAACCCAGTGTCCCTTTCTGAGTTAAAACCATCACAAAACTTTGTTTTGTCCTGTTACATTTGAGCTCCAAAGATTCAAAATTAATTTTTGAATGTATAAGGCTATAGTGCTACATTTGAGAAAATGACCTGAGTAAAAAACAGGTTACAATTCATCTATATCTCAGGGGATTCAAAGTTTTTAATTTCTACGTAACTTGGTTCATAAATGCATAGGTGAGTAGCAATTGAAAGCTGTTGTTCAATATCCTTTAGAAATAAAATGGCAGGTTTTAGTCCTGTTCCTAATGAACAGGTGTCCTTATTACAAAAATAATCATTCACATTTAGAAACTTTTATTAGCAGTCTTATCTGAAAGGTCAAGGCATGGAAATTGATTTACCCTGCCACACTTACAAGATGTTTCTCTAGGTCAGCAGTGCCCAACTTACAGCCCACCAGAGCATGTCATAAGGCTCCCGGCCTGCTTCAACACAATACACTAATGGCCGATTCATTAGTGTTTTGTCATCAAGTTTACATCATTTTAGTTTACACATGTGTGTAAATAGACAGTACTAAACACAGAAACAAACTATCGAAGTACATATGAAACAAACTGAACTTAAAATATAAATCAATACAGGTGACTTTAAATCTTATTAAAATACGTAGAATCTGTTTGACCCACACAAGGTTGTGCTTAGGTTTATGTGGCCCTCCTGTGTAATAAGGCTGGGTACCACTGCCCTAGGTTATACTGCACTTGGAGTACCTACACCCTGAATATAGGACTTCACTCTCTAGGATTCTCTATCTAATCTTTCAGAATATTAAATACACTTAATAATTTTGGAAAGATGTTTTGCATGTTGTTTTACAGTACACAGTCAATAGTTACACTGATGTGATGCATTTTATCATCACTTCATTACACTTTGTACGATTATAATAGAACTCTTCACATTTGTAATGTTTGATTGAGATTTGCCAGGTAAAACTAAACATGATGGGCAATTTACAGATGAAAGAAACTAGTTTATTCAGCTGTCGGAACTTCCATTAACGTAAGTCAATTGACAAGTGTCAGCTGGCTTCATTGTGAGTTTACACAAACTTAGCCATTAATGATTACAAAATATACAGGATGAATATTACAGTCACAATATAAGTTGCTGAAACATGATTTATGTATATAGTCAAAATGAACTGATTGAGAGATAATATAGTTCTTGATCAAAACAAATGTAGGTACAGAAAAGAATCCAGAATGGACTCCAGTCAGAATATGTATTTCCTCATGAACCAGTCAGTTGCTTCAGGGATTTACTAAAAGAGATCAAGATTTCCTGGCTTACATACCCTGGAGTGGGGGTGGTGAATCAAATGGCCTTTTCAGTATCACTGAAGGTTCTGAGCTCCAGTTTAATAGAGAGGAAGATAATAGTAACTCCAATGAAAGAGAGTGATCTGTGAGTGATCCGGTGGAGGATGCTGTCATTGGCTTTGCCACTTAAATGAGGCAGAGCAATAAGAGCTGATATTAAGATATTTCTGTCATTTCTAATTTTTTTAAAGACAAAAGCCTAGACTTGAAAATAGCCCTATGTTATACATCATGGTGTAAAACGTCTCTACTTTGTTACCTTTGCATAATTTAACTTTTTTTCTTGAAGATGTATCTGTAAAATATGTGCCGGTATGCCAACAAATTCAGAAGGTGTGACACAGTTTGCATGTGTCTATTGCACACTTGATATCCCTGCCCTAAGGGACACTATCTTAGGTAGTTTTGTCTACCCAAGAGTGGGAGATGAGAGCGGGAAGGTAAGAAAAAGCAGCACTCATCCTAAAGTTCCCCAGTAAAGTAAGGAATTTTATTTAGAAAAGGAATTATTGAGGGCTTTAGCTAAACAGCAATGGCAAGTTCAGGTCAAGTCACTGTGGGCATGTCTAGATTTAGATACAGGTATTTTTTGGCTTGTTTTTTTTTTTTATTTTAGGTTTTATCTTGACTAGCTAACATGTTAAAATACAACTGGCCCTTATTATACCAGTCTTAAAACATATTAGTTAAAACATATTAGCTAACTTGTTTTAAAAATACACTTTTCATTTTAGTCTAGGAAAACTTAGAAGGTGGAGAACAAGGAAGTAATAATGATCAATGAAGGTTGTTAAGTAGGCCTTGTTATGGCCACAGATACCAACCCTGTAGTACTTTATTTTCCATTCAATCATACTGCATTCACTGAGGTTACATAGTGGCAATATAGTACCTGATCCATTAATACCATCTGTAATGTCAAGAATCAACATTTCAAATAACCTAAGTATATATTTATTCTCTTCGGGCCATGCTGTGTATCTCAAAGTTTACATTCACGCACTGAACTCAGAAATCACACCCAAAACAAGTTACTATTGGATACTTCAGAGAAAGTATGGCGCTAGGCAGTTTTTAACATCCATATTATACGCTGCCTGAAAACATTTAAATTGAAAATAAAATAAAGACATTCAGCCACCAAAACAGTAATGTCAAGTGTGTAAATTAAAACCTACAAAATGATGGCCTTTGGACTTGAGGCTGAAAATCCTGTCCACTACCTCATTCATCTTAGGCAGGTGCCAACAAATCTTAACCCCTTAATAGCTTTGTTGAGTGGGACAAAATAAAGGATGAAATGCATTCTGCATGTTAATGACCCTTGCTTCTTTTTGTTTTAATTCTGACCCTTAGTGTTATATTTCATCATAGCTAATATTTGGATTAATTAACTCTTGATATTTTTTCTCCTTCCTTAATGGTGCTTTTTCTGACTTGCAAATATATTGTATCACTTTAAACCTATTACATCAGTTACCTGTCACAAACATTGTAATTAAAGTAATTAATGTTTACAGAATGTAGGATCTAAGTCTTGCATCAATTCATGAAAAAAACTCGCAGCAACATTAATGGGAATTATTTGCATGCACTGATGGGAGAAGAGATCCTTTAGTGTTATTATTTTGCTTTAAAAACACTGACTTTTGTTCTCTAATTTTAAAAATGCTCACTGTAACATTTTAAAAGTAATACCAGATAACATTAAAATAGTGTTAGAAGCTGAACACTATTATTAGATAAAAGTGGGTCTAATGCATTAGGAGGTGTTGAGTTAATAGGAAAACAGCTTTGATTCACTAGCCTCTGTCTAACATGCCACTACAACAGAAGTAAAAAGGCAATGGGCAACTCCCCTCTAATCACCTCCTCTTAGCTGCAACTATAGGCAAATTGCTAGTGAGGATTAAGTGGGGAGACTATCACAGGATCAGTGTCAAGCAGAAAAAAGACTCAATTTGTGAGCAATCATGACTCTAATCACTTCTGTAAGAGCTTTAGGAACTGCTAACAGAAGTCTTCGGAAGTGTGGACACAGCATAGGTAACGGAATCACAGAAAGAAGGAAGGAAGCTTTCTTTAACATAAGATGTACTGCTAAATGTTGTATGCATCATCATATTTAAATATATACAGTAAATATCACAGGTACAACTCTTACAAATGAATGTTACTAAAATAAATTATTAAAGTACATAAATGTTGTACATTATCGAGAGCACTGAGTGAAAATCATATATATGCCTTACAGGAAAAAACAATTGTATGCCATCATTGCATATTCTGGATCAAAATGGAAATGAGTTAAAACTTGGATGTTTTTAAGGCAATTTTACAAGCAGAATTCTGTCACTGTAGCATATGAAGGAAATAGCAATACTGCAGCAATACCATTTCACATAGCCACAGTAAAAAGTAGTGTATTTCCCATTTTTTAGTATTTATATATAGATATATTTATATATTTACCTTTATTACATTATTCTTTATTATATTACCCTTTATAACTTTATCACAGTGTTTTTTTCCTTAAACATTTTTAGAGCACAGAACAAAATTTGAGAATAGAAGGTAAAATATTTCTACATCACAGTTTTGCTATTTAAAAAAAAGAATGATGCAACAACCAAATAATGAATAACTGAACAAACAAATAATGAAAAATGAAG